>NC_059388.1:19381978-19641978 GCF_019703515.2 Myxocyprinus asiaticus
ATAGCAGCTAAAGGAAAGAGTAGAGGTGGAAAGCGAATGTGGCCCTGGGGAATTATTCCGCATTTAAAAATAACCACATAAAAGCACCACACTCAAAATCTGGACAAAAAAAAAAAAGAAAAAGAAAAAGAGAAGAACATAACAGAAATGAAGCCCTCGAAAAAAGAATTGCTCAATATTTTAAAGTGAAAAAATAAGCTAATGCTTTCTGAAAATCACTCAGCATTAAAAATTACAACATTTTTGGGAAATTAAATACTACAACTCAGTATATTTTTTAAAATCAACCATCAAACATAACTTCTTCAATTATCACGTACTTTACAGCTGAGTGGCATGAATACTCTGTAACGCTGATTTGGTTGACTAAGGTGCAATTTTATGCATTTTATAGGAAAAGCAACAAGCACACCATAAAACAAAACAACTTTATTACCAGTCAGACAGTCCTCAACCTGAACCAAAGTGCATTTCGACAAGAGCCTTTTTAAAATAAACAGCAGAGGCAATTTTTCAAGAATGCATCATATGCGCCCTAACTAGCAACCCTATTTCCAAGGTTGAACATTGATTTTCGAGTGAGGCAAAGCAAGACCCATACATGGAAATTCACTTGATGGAGTGCTGGCTCTTATAATTTTTCTTTCACTTTCCCTCTTCAAAATTGTTCCCCCAGCCTCGTTGCAGTTGTCATAGCAACCCCACGGTATGACGGAGCTGGTGACAGAGAGGTGGAGAGGTGAGATTTATCTCAGAAATGGCTTGTGGAGCCGCAACAGTGCTCCCCCCGTTTCCGTATGTGCTGCCATCACACAAAGCGATATGCCTTTATTTAAAATAGGCCTGGATTCCCTGGCAAAGCCTGACAGATGAAATATGCCTATATGGTCTTCACATGCCATGGATGGATGGATGGCTTGATTAATAGAAGAGCTTTTATCCTTCTAAAAGCATATAGAAAGGGCAAGTGAGGCAGAGACAGCAGAATAAAGGCTGCAAGTGACAGTTGTTTTATCTACGAGGTGCCGACTGCTACTCGCATTGTTGTCATTGATTTTATTATACACGTGCCAGAAACAGTCCACTTAACAGGAAGTATGCCGTACATCTCTACTTGTATGTGCTTATATGTTTGTGGAAGTGTACATGTAATGCGTCACACTTGAAAACAATGTGATGTAGAAAATGAGCATTGTCTCAAAGTTTCACAATAATTTACCTCACAAATCTGTCAAAATTCTCACATCAAAAATCAATATTTTTTGCTACATTTTTCGCATTAATATTTTTGGGGAAAAGGAGATTGACCACCACTTAGAGCAAGTGTGTAAGACGAAATATAAAGGCCCCATTTACAACTTGCATTAACATGCATGTCACCCAGACAATGAACAATATCAAATGAATTATTCCATTGGAATACACTTGGAATATCTTGTCCTCAAATCCCCACTGCTCTCGTCTCTCTCCTGTTTTCTAATCACTACGAGGCTTGTGTGACACTCATGTGAAACCAGGCTTCACTCACTTGTTTCAGTTAAGAAGCATATTCTGCACTTACAAAGCAAAGAACGTGAGACTAATATTATTAAATTTGCAACGGGACACGAAATGTAGCTTTGGCGGCCTCCAAAAAAAAAGTTTAATGAAAGAAAAACCCTGACTGTTAAAGCTATGGAAAGCTTTTGAATTATCCATCAATGTTCTTAAAATTAGCAAAAAGACGGCAAAGTTTTAGGTACCAAACCCTTTGATGTAAGTAGCGTTTTACATTTTCCGCAAGTAACTTTGATCAGATCTGATAAAAATTGAGACGCATTTGACTGCAATGTGTAAATATAATCCAACTAAACTATATCCAGATACAATCTGGATATGAAACGCATGTTAATGTTAGGTGTAAATGGGGCCACAGTGGCAATAGGTCAGCTAATACTACATTTCTATTCAACCAAAATCCAATCTCAGAACGAGCTAAGAATATAATTGCAGCAAGAAGGTCCAGTGCAGATGAAAGAGAAACAAGTGAGTAAAAGATCACAATCCATCCAACATGATCACACAGGAAGTCAACATGTTGCTGCTGAATGTTCCAGTACTCTGACATTGACCTCATTCTGCCGAGTTACTGACAAGTGCTATCTCCCATCAGACATTTTTGCATCAGTTTAAATGTGTTTATTTTACTGTGGCGCTACTGATAGCATGTTACGTGAGCTGCCTAGTGATTAGGAAGTAATTGTGTTCAGTTATGTTGAATTAATTGTTATCAATTATGAGCATGATTCAGAGGTTGCATTTTCCCTCCAAGACTACATTTTTACTCCACTGATGATTAGTTTTAGGGTTGGGGGTTGGGGTTGGGTTAGGGCAGTGGTTCTCAACCCTGTTTCTGGAGCACCCCCCCCACCCCCCAACACAGCACATTTTGTATATCTCCCTTTTCTGACACACCCAATTCAGGTCTTGGAGTCTCCACTAATGAGCTGATGAGTTGAATCAGGTGTGTTTGATTAGGGAGATATCCAAAATGTGTAGTGTTGTGGGGGCCCCAGGAACAGGGTTGAGAACCACTGGGTTAAGGTGTATGTTTAATATAATATGCATTTCTGTTGTTTGTATTATATAATTTGCAAGCAAAAAAACTTTCATTACAACTTGCTTTTCCCACCACTTTGTGGATATTACGCCTGAAAACTGCAGCTTAAACGTGTTCATACATTCAAAAACACTTCCAGCTTTGGCCATTGGGTGCAGTGCTCCAAATTTCAGTTAGCACAGACCAATTTCAGTTGGAACTTTTGACCTACTGTCGCCGAATTCACAGTGAGATTAGTCTGATATATCAAAGTTTCGAAAAATTATAAACTATACATAAACAATCACAATACTATCATATTATGACCCAGATATCAATAGAATATTGAATACTGCTGATTCCCACATTAACCATACGTGCACGCACACAAAGACAATATCTCTCAAATAACAATGAAAGCCGACATAAAGCCACTGGCCTAGAGAAAATCCAACAAGCAGAGGCAAGTAATTCTTGTTTCATCCAGAGCTTTATCTGCCTATTCTGCCCTAGAGTTCCTGTTCACTTCAATATGTTCTGACCAGTACAAACATTATACACAGGTGCACACCCTGACAAGAGCACCAGATAAATCAAATTAAAATTATATATAGTCATAGAAATGTTTTGCATTGTATAATGTGAACAGTAATTTAAGAGGAAATTAGTCATTTTTAGGGCTTCTGAATTGCACTAAATTGCTCCCATTAACAGCATTGACAGTAGTATTACAGAGTATTGAACTTCAGGACAGGAGAATTAAAAAATTTTTATCACTTACCCTACCTAAATGGTCTAAGAGCAGACTGATCTCACAGTGAATTTGGCAACACTATGTCAAAAGTTCTTTAGCTGAAATCGGTCTGTGTTTACTGAAATTCGAACGACTGCCCCCAGTGGCCAAAGCTGGAAGTGTTTTTGAATGTATGGACATGTTTGAGCTCTCGTTTCTGGGTGAAATGACCACAGAGTGTCACCAAAAGTGAGATGTTTTTAGTTGAAAATTATGTAATGCAGTCAACAGGAATGCATATTTTATTAACCATACACCCTAACCCAAATGCCAACCCTAAACCTAACTCTCAGTGGAGAAAACATTTGATCTTAGAGGGAAAATGCAACCTCTGAATCGATGTCAGGGTACTGGAACATTCGATAGCAATATATCGAGTTCCTGTATGATCATGTTGCTAACAGGCTTTTCATATTGAGATTAGTCTTGTGTAGTCAGCCTTTTTACAATCAACCTAAAGTAGTCTAAAGTAGTCTAAACAAAAAAACAAAACAAACACAAATTCCTATCCCCATCCATGAATTTACATTATCACACTCTACTCTCTCCTGACCACCAATAGTTGGTGTGTAAGAGTGTACTGGCACACTATGGCTGCTGTTGAATCATCCAGTGTGGTGGTGGTTGAGGAGAGTCTCTTGTTCTCTATGTAAAGTGCTTTGAGTGTAGTGTCAGAAACAATGTCAAATGTTAAATCAGTTCAAATTCATAAAAGACAGCCCCAATGCAGTACCACTGATTTTCCATCACACAACTAGCACACACGAACTAAAGTAGACAGACTTTAAAAGAAAAAAAAATGGCACTGTTACACCACATTTAATCTTTCTCAGCAGAAGCTTCATCATGCATGGTCCACATCCTAATGTAGCCATTATAACCCTTTATATTATTTGTGTCTAATTAAAACCTGAATTATAACAGAGCTGGACACCTCATAGGCCACAAGTCTCAGGGTCAGAGGCGGTCAGTGGGACGGCCAAGCAAGTAGTGAATTGCACACTGATCTATGAATGACACAGAAAATAAAAACACAGAATTGTGGGATCAGGTGCATCGGCCTGAACTGTACATGCATCCCACCCTCTCAATTTGGTCCCAGGACAGCCATTTGCTCATTGGCCTGTTTCGTCCAATAGCAGCTGCAGTAATTAGCAATTTGAGGCCTGTGAAGGTTGAGCTAGCAAGGGGAGAGAGGCCAAGCAAGCCAGCTGTCAGTTACAAACACAGCCCTCGTTTATCAATTACCACAACGAACATGTGAGTGACATAATGTCATGGTCTAGCTGTTTGTCAGAGAGAGAGAGTGCCAAGCAAGTCTTTGCACATATTTACTGTTGGGCATGTGTTTGTATGTGCATGTCAGCAAATTAAGTAGATTTTAAAATTAAAATTAAATAAAAAAATTAAAAAATGTTGTTCCTTGATTTCTGCCCAGGTTTTTGCCTTTGTTTTCGTCTTCTTATAAGTGGTTTGTCTTACAACATTTGTATGTTATGACTTTTCCCGATTTCCAAAAGGCACTGGGGTTTGAGATTACAATTTCAGCCTTTGTGATAATGCCTCCACTCGTGTGCATCCCTGTATATGTGAGTGTCTGAGCGTGTATATGTCTGTGTAAATCTGTCCAGGTCACATTTAACACCAAAATCAAACAGAATTTTATTTATTTATTTTTTTTACTTATTACTTATAAGATTCTCATTTCAGTAATAAAGTAATTGTTTTTACTGTATAATTGTTTTAAAATTAAAATGACAAAATTAAATCTGTACTACAACAAATACTACCATGATATATAAATACTTAATTTAAATAATACATCATTATTTTCCACATGATGGTAATGTGAACACTGCAAAAATAACTTCTGTACTAAGGTTTTTGTCTTCTTTTACCTGTAAGAAAATTGTCTCGGTTACGACTGTAACCCTGGTTCACTAAAAGAAGGGAACGAGACGAAGCGTCAGTAGCTGATGCGATGGGAACTCCTCCCAGGAAAGACAATCGCTGAAGCCCTTTAAAATCAGCCAATCTATTGTCAAATGGCGCTTGACACTCCGCCCTTGATGAGTGCGTCATCGCAGGCATATACACTGGAGCACAGCACCATTTCATCAGGATCTTTCGGCTTTCGAGTTTTGAATGAATATATCACATCCAGCTGGGCAGTCGCATATGGTCTGTTCACACAAGCTGAAATATTTCAACGCAGCCGAAGCTCAAATCAGATCCGTAATTGTTGCATCCGGAGATGGTCAGAACCCCACACAGCCCCCATGCAACTCTCCATTAGAAATGAATGACTTCCGGTCTTTATAAATGACACTATCATGCACGCACATCGGGCGGAGTGTCAAATACTGATTTTAAAGGGCTTCAGAGAACGTCACTCCTGGGAGGATTTCCCATAGTGTTGCTACTGAATTATTCTAATAGCAAAATGACATAAGATATTTTGTCTTGTTTTAAGGGAAATCTAACACAATTTAGTAACATTTATAACAAGAAAAACTATTTGCTAAAGGGGTAAAAAGAAAAAAAAAACTTGATTCAAAGAGAAAAAATTTGTATTTTTCTTACCGCTTTGGAAAATAGTTCTCTCTAATTTTAAGCATAAACTTTACAAAATTTTGCAAGATTTCTCTAAAGACAAGACAAAATATCTTATGTCATTCTGCTTCTCAAGTACCCTTTTTAAGGATGTTTAGATGTCTTTACTAGAAAATAAGACAAAAATACACAGAGTTTTTGCATTACAGTATTGAGAATTGGGGGGAATGTGCTTTATATTCACAAAACTAAGGTTAATGCAATAAAAAAAAGCTTTTTTAAGCAATATATAAAATACATATTTTTCTTTGTTTTAAATTTGAAATATGGCCCAGACATGTTCTTTACTAATTTGCGTGTATATTTGTATGTGTGTCTACCTAATGACAGTATTCCTTTGTGTTGGCTCTTTGTTGGATGATCAAGAGGCAAGATTTTATGACTATTCACTGAGCTTTCAGGAATTAAGGTCTCCAATAATGCCAAACAGATATATGGCTGCATTAATAAACAAGATGGTGATTACAGCAAATGAGTGAGCCCTGCTTTATTCTTTCTCTCATTAAACTACATAATTGCAGCACATGTAAATTGGAAACAGATAGGGAGTATCAGGGTGTAAACATGTTTAAAATTGTTACTTTTCTGGTTTAACTGGCCATTTGCTAAGAGCATAGATACATCCATTACAGGAGGCTGGATAAATTACGGAGGTCCGAATTGCAGTGGCAAAATAAATTTCAATTACTGTCTCCATTATCTAAAATTGGATTTCTCAGAAACCCACACACACAGAAACACATCTCCACCTAGCCACACACATACACAGAAAAAAAGGCAAAATCTCTAAAGGGTCACCAGAAACCTCAGAAATATGACTTTGATGTAGTCTACAAAGTTACTCGAATCAAACGATTTGCCCAATGCATTAGCATCTTGATATTCTTTAATGATCCTTTGAAGAAAAGCATGTTTCTTCAGACCACTGTCTGTGTTTTGTCTGATTGGAAAGACTGCTGGTCTCAATGCAATTTGGGACTAATTCTCGACAGCACTGTGCACCGATTGTCTCCTGGAAAAACCAAACAAGCATGCAAGCTGACATGTGAGACGAAGGTTTTATAGAAGCAACACGAGATGATGTGGTTAATTCAAAAAAATGTGCTTTTCGTGTCGTATTTCATTTTACAACACTACCGGTTAGGTTTAGGTGTTGGTGGTTGTCTGTCAAGGTAAGAATGTCTGTTTTGTTTACCTCTCATTTGCTTTTTTAAAACACTATTGTTTAGGTTTAGGTTAAAGTTTTAGGTTAGGGAGGTACCTTACTCATTAAAACCCCCAATTAATAGTCACCTAAAAGACCTTGTCTGATTACGACACCATTTCACTCGCTTTTGGTGCCTCCTGCTGAAGTTGAAATTATCCTTAGCAAGACAAATATATCTGCCCTTTTTTTCTTCCAAAAAAGTAATTTCCATCACCGTTATTTCCACCACAGATTGCTATCAAACACAGCACATAATTTTAGATGTGGTGGAAATGATATTGTAGTGAAAATGTTCATGATGTTTCTGAAAAATTACAGAATTCTCCTGTGATGCATGTAGAGTATATTACTGTTGGTCATTGTTAATGGACAAATTCAATAATCTGGTGAGAGTATAATATTTTCCAAAAGTCCACAGGGCCAAAATTGTCTACAGTTGAAGAAACACCCAACAATAAGTCCACAATTAAGATATTGTTTTGGTCAAACACCCTCAGACCTCAGTAATTCATCTTTTCAGAGAAAACATCTTGCTATGCAGGCAATCGTGGCATGAGCTACACTAAAAGCACTGAGTATTTCTGCACTGGGGGTAATTGCAGGTGTGAGCTTATATTTACAAAGCAAACTCAAGCCACAACTCAGTCATGAGCCATCGGGTGTAATTGTCCTAGTCATCAAAAGACCATCTCTTCTCTATGGATAATAGATATGGTGTCTTATTTTCAAGAAGAATGGAAAAGACAGTTATTTTAGTCCAAGCAACGCTTTCAATGATTACTTTGTCTTTCACTGATAAGGTAGCGCACGATAAACTTATAACGTAATGAAGCTTTTCATCAGGAAGCGTCTGTTTGTGTACAATAATTACATATTGTTTTTCATTCAAGCCATGAACCCAAGAGATGTGAACTCTAGTTCAGGACAGAACAATTGATCTTGGACCAAAACACTGCAATGCTTTTCAATACAGAACCTCTGAGCTGGTTAGTCTGAGTGCTAGTCTTGACTAAAGAGCTGTCTGGACTGCCTCCTGAGAAAAGAAAACAAATTTCTAACAGTTCATCTCCTGAATTAAATGGTACTTAACCACACAATCAACAAAACAATCAACAGTTAAAGACAGACAAAAGGAAAATCCATTCACATGCTTGGGACTGCTTCAGAAAGCATAGAGTCTAAACATAGCTGTTTAATAGTGCTGCATTAACAAAGTAATTGATTGAAACTCCAGTTTTTTGACTGTGGGGGAAACCGGAGCACCTGGAGGAAACCCATGTGAACACGGAGAACATGCAAACAACACACAGAAAGGCCCTAGGTGAGCTGAGACTTGAACCAGGGACCTTCTTGCTATGAGGCAACAGTGCTACCCACTGAGCCTTGACGTAGCCACCATATTTGATTTAAGCACCTTATTGATGATTTGATTTGAGGAAG
Organism: Myxocyprinus asiaticus; assembly: GCF_019703515.2. Lineage (NCBI taxonomy): Eukaryota > Metazoa > Chordata > Actinopteri > Cypriniformes > Catostomidae > Myxocyprinus > Myxocyprinus asiaticus. The sequence goes on from NC_059388.1 coordinate 19,390,610, forward strand.
TCTTCAGAAGACATAGAATACATTGCATAAGTCGTATCGATTACTTTTAGTGTGTGTGTTTTTTTTTTTAAGCTTAAAAGACTTTTCATTTTTGAGTGAATTATTCCTTTAAGCATAAACCTCTAAAACAATTACATTTTGTAAGATTTATTTAATAACAAATAAAAAAAAAAAAGCTTTTAAACTGTTAAAATGCAGACAAACTTTCTGTAAATAGCCAGAACTGGCTTACTGGCAAAACAGCAATATTTTGCTTAAAAATCAACTTCAAGAAGCATAAAGCACACTAAAACTATGGATAAAATGATGACCTTTTCATTCCTCCAGAGATATTTACTCTAATGGAGCATTATGTTGCCTAAACCAGGGACATCTGGTTTCATTAAACACACTAAGGCACTCAGCAATATCTTTGTCATACAAAGCAAACACCATTTCACCAAGAAAGTGAAGTGGGCTCTGTGTGTGTGTGTGTGTGTGTGTGTGTGTGTGTGTGTGTGTGTGTGTGTGTGTGTGTGTGTGTGTGTGTGTGTGTGTGCGTGTTTCCACTGATTAGAAGCTGATAAATGACAGTGAATCTCATGAAACTAAGTTATTGCCTTCATCTTCTCCATAGTTCACATACACCCACTCAGTAAGAAAAACTCATGAGTCATTTTAAAGTGTGTTTTGACCTTGTCATGCTCCAAGGGCCAGGACGAAAAGAGTGGGGTGGACCAGATGTTTGTCCTCTCCAGACCAGATCTGGCCTCAAACCTAAATCCCTACAGGGTGTTTCCAGGTCACTTCTGGGCCAAATGCATTGGATTATCCACACATTCAATCTGCATCCTTGCATGTATTCAAGGATACTGTGTCTGATGGGATAGATATACAGTGAAATATCTTTTAAAACAAGTTACAGAAAAGCTATAAATCATGTGTTTACATGCAATAAAGCTTTTTATTAACAGGTTCCAAACACATCTAATGCTCAGCCTTATGAATAAAATCAATTACATTATACACACAGTCTATTACGAGTGGTATCGTATATCTCCAATGAGTCACAGATAGGTGTTAAATTTAAGTGAGGACACTGTAACATATCATTGTCTGACATAATTAGCCTGACATGGACCTTGAGACCACACAACGCTCCCATACACCATGAGGTCACCTCACCCCAGTGACCTTCCAGCATGTGCTAAACTGGTGTGCTGCAAACAGGGTTGGGAGGGTTACTTTTGAAATGTATTCCACTAGACCAGATTACAGAATACATGCTGTAAAATGTAATTTGTAATGTATTCTGTTAGATTAATCAAGATCATTAACATATTCTAAATACTTTGGATTACTTCTTCAGCACTGGTAGATTTTTTCACTTGTTTTGACTATAAAAACTCTATCAGTACAGTAAGACAAAATACACATGTTAAAAATACATCCTCTGAAAAACCTAAATATCTTATGCAATGTTGTTTCTAAAACAAGATCAATCAAATTGTTGTTTTAAGGATTTTGAGATATTTTTACAGGAAAACAATAAAAAAATTATTATCAAGAATAAATTTTTTGCCCTAATATCAAAGGTCTTACTAGAAAAACAGAAATTATGATCCAACGTGAATTTTCTTGATAAAAAAAACATGCCTGGTAACATGTGCATGTAAAATGGCTAGAAATAGCATTTTAGCTCAGCGTAAAGCCGACAATTTACACAAAGTTTATTTATATTTCTTCTGCTCCAAAATTACTTCAAACGTACTTCTCTGTCTGCTCGTATGAATGAAACACATCATAAGAAAGTGTTTCACCGCTGTTCAAATGCACTTTGGATCGCATCATTTATATGGATAAATGTTTTCCATCTGAAAGGACTAAATATTAAATGAAACAAATGACAATAAAATGCAAAGTAATCTCTTCCGTAATCAAAATACTTTTTGAATGTAACTGTATTCTAATTACCAATGATTTAAATTGTAACTGTAGTGGAATACAGTTACTTATATTTTGTATTTTAAATACGTAATCCCGTTACATATATTCAGTTACTCACCAACCCTGATTGCTAATATGCAAAAACTTTGTCATGACAAAGTACAGCTGCACAATTTACATCCCATAGGATGTATAACAGTCAATGTTTTGATATTGCTGTATGTTAAATTTCATTTAAAAAAATAAAACACATTCCGACCTAAATTTATAACTTTTAAGTGTCGAATGAAGCTAATTGCTGATATTGATCCCATGTCAGCAAAAATCAATTGCATAGCTAACAAAACAAGAAGTCACTACACTAAAAGCATAGACCCAGACGAGAGGTGCGGCTGGGGAACAGCTAATTTGACTGTGGCTTGGACACAAAAAAAGACAGAGCTCACAGATCACAAGATAATCCATCAAATCCTAAACACTTCAGGGAATCTGACACACGCATACGTTTCAGATGTCTATATACATTCACTGCAAGAGATTGACTCCAGCAATAAAACAACCGCACTAAGGCCACTTCCACACTTATACATTTTTGTTTGAAAACGGTGTTAAAGATGGCATTTTTGACAGCGAAAACTGAGCTTTTTGAAAAATTGCTCTCCCAAGTGGATTAATTTGAAAATGCCATCTTCGTGTTGTAGCGTGGACAGGGAAAACGGATATATCTGAAAACGATGACGTATTTGTTATCATGTGACACAGTCATGTGATACATTTATTATTAACCCAAAACAATCAAGATGGCAGCCCAAAAGTTATTTTGTACAACCTTCACATTGCATTCCTTCAAAGGCTATGGGAAGTTTACTCGGAATTGCTGTACGGCAATAGAACATGAGGACAATTGCGTTACAGACCGTACATGGAACAGCAATTTGCAAATGCACAGTAAGGGCATTTCAATGTTTTCATACGTTTTAATGTGGACGAGCAACTTTTGGAAAATCCTTGTGTTGCTCGGATAATATAATTTTGCAAAAATGATGCCAGTCACGTCATTTTCATGAGATCAGCCTCAAAGCAGTGGTTGTTAACTGATTTTGCTTCAGGACCCAAATTTTACATCGGACATCAAGTGGAGACCCAATACAGTATGCATTTATTTTTTTATTTTTTTTATTGAATAAAAATAAAGATTTCACTGATTGATTTTAATGCCATGCATTAATATTACCATGAATCATTAACATTATATACAGTACACTGTAAAAATGTCAGTCATTTTAATGGTAAAAGAATGTAAAAATGCTACAGTAACAAAACATTGGTTAACGGGTAGATACCTTAACATATACAGTAAAAAAATATCATTTATTTAACAAGACAATGCATGTAATTTTATGGTAAAATATTGTAAAAAAACAAAAAACAAACAAAAAAAAACAATAATAATCATTTTGTAGATGTAAAAAGTAACATTTTACCGTATAATTAATGGTAAACATTTATATTATGCTTAACAGGAGAAATCGTGTACTTTTTATAGTAAACTATCGTTAAAATGACAGTGAAACAATAACCGGGCGTTCCCAGAAGTCCCTGCTTGAACCATCACCTTTCATTATATTTTATGGGAATAGTTAGGTTTTTTCTTATTTTTTAATTCAGTTATGTACATTGGGGTGTTCTGTGTTATATTTTATGTAGTTTTTTCAATGTTTATTGCATTATTTTAGTGTTACCCTGATGGTGATTTGTGTTGTGATGGCTACATGTTTATTGGTTATTGCACCCAAAAGGGTCACTCTTGATGAACTTTAAGTCATCATGTGGCCTTTTGTAGTGTCTACGGTGAATAACAATACATTTTAAAGTTATAAGCAGACTTTTACAGTCACAGAAGGTTAGTATATTAAGTTTATATCATTTAATAATATAAACAGTAGTAAACAGTAAAATATACGGGCATCAAAAAGACAACCCGTTAAGCCTGAAACATGATCATTGTTTTTTAACGGTAAATGTTTTGGCAACCATAGTTCCCGGTATTTTACCATAAATTTAACAGATTTTTTTTTTTTTTTACAGTGTAGGCTAAATGTGCCATGAAACTGACATTTGTTGGTTTCTGAATGTCTCATAAATTTCAATAGTTCCATGCTCTCGGCTGCCAATAAATTCATTGCAGAAACCAATTGTGGTTGGCACAAAACCATGTTAATCCTTGTTGCAAGTGAACCTATAGTCTGAGATGCATTTCTTTTACATTGTGTACTTTTCTCCAGAGTAAAAAAATAATAATAATGGAAGTTTTACATTCTCATAAATCAGTAATTGGAGGTATAAAAAAATATCATTTTGAAGTTTAGAGGGGTGATAATTGTCCAGATAATGTAGCTCACTACAAATCAGTGACAGAGATACTTTTAACTTGATCTATATATCAAATAAACCTGCACATCTATATGGGGAAGAGTGTTGCACATTATAGAGTCATGGCCTGCATTAATGGAAAGAGCTCAGATCACATCCATGCTCAAGGTCTTTTTCTCTCTCCCATTCTCTCTGACTGATTAAACTCAATTAACTCATCTCATTAAGGTTAATGATCTACTCCACCATTTTCCACTCCAAGTTCTTGGATTAAGGAGCACCATAGACTAAAGATGATGTCCGTTATCCCCAGAAAGAAATAATTTACTCTGCAATGACTTCTGCTCTAAAGCAGTTGAATTCTGTATTCATCTATATTCATCTATAACAGAATTATAGAAAATAACGATTATATAATCTGCTCTAACTATTTGAATCTGCTCTTTCTTTCATTTCAGCATACAGTGTATATTGCGCAGTATGTACCTATTCCATTCTGAACACAGCTGGCCACTATTTTGCTCTTACCGTAAAGACACACCCTCATCCTTCCCATTGCCCACAGCAAAATGCACATATCCCAGCATGCACTTACACATTCATCTCTATTCCGCTGACGATCCCAGCCCGGAAAATCACATATGCATCCATGAATACTTAAGACGAATATCTAATGCTTTCTGCAGCCTGTGGCTAGAATTAAATGTTACAGATTGCAAAAACATGACTTATAGAGGAACAGATTACATTACTGCACTTTTAGGAAACTCATTATTCTTACTCCAAGCAAAGCAGGTGTTCCTAAAATGCAAACTCCCTCAGATCCAGGGAGATTTAGAGTTTTCTCCCTGTTTGTGGTGAAGTGGGTGAGAAAATCTGATCAATTACAGGCAAATCCATTGGGAAATGACATTTTAATACTCATTAACAGGGCATCATGGTGTAGAAGGTTCATCCTGAAAGTGCTGAGGTGTGTGGGGGTTTGTATATAATTCACTGATATTGAAGTATCTTCGTACCCCCCCATGTCCAAGCCAAATCTACGCCCTTGGACATTAGGGAGAGTAATTATTACAAATGTAATAATTTATTAAATAATATAACATTTAATGGCTATATTTGCCAATTTTATCCACAGAAATCACAAAAATATTCAATTTCATACAGGCATTGGTATTGATGGTATTCTTATCTATATCAGCTATATTGGTCTTGATAGTGCTTGGTATTAAATCAAAAAGAAAATAATTGGTATCACCCATCTTTGCATTGTAATGACAGATATGAACTGGTAAAAAGCATTTTATTAGCTAATCCTGAACATCATTCATCTGCCTCTATCTTTCCCTCAGGTCCCATCAGTCTGACCATGGGGGTCGATTTCCAGCTATATTCGCTTTCTATTTAAACTGAGGATATCCTTCATAAAGCTTTGCATTATCTCTGGAGGCTCTTTTGGTGCTGTCAGTAAAATATATACACTTTGTTGCCAGACAAAAGGGCAGACTAGAGAATTTGAGGAAGCATTTCTCTGTTGGTGTGACAGTGGCATGATGAGGAAATTGTTACCTCAAGCGCAGTCATGCTCACTAAGGTGAAGCTGGGAAAAACAGAACAGAAAGAGATAAAGAGAGAGAAAGAGTGAGAGACAAAAAACAGTAAAGTGAAAGAAAGGGAGAGAGATTCCTAGGGGCAAAATATATCCACTGAATCTGTGACATGCTGTCTATTGCCTATATCCACAGCATTGTAAATTAAATGGAACCTCATAAATGACTGATTTATGAACCATTTTGGCTTGCCACACATATAGCACTCCTTATGTAAAGCACATGGGACACTCTACTAATTGAGTCCAATAGAGTTTGATGTTAGCACACTGCTAAGCTAAAAATGTTATTTTTTAATAAGCAGAAAAATTAGGGCTGATGATTTAATGCATTAATTCAGTGCGATTAATTCGTGTTTCAAAAACACCTTCATGTTTTTGGTAGTCCCAGTCAGCAGGGGGCAGTAAGCACAACTCCAGCTGTACAGACAACATGCAGCTGTACAGGAAACAAACCACACTTACCAACAGCAGACAACACAAGATGAGTAGGGCGCATTTTCTTGAGTTCAAACAAAGCTGGACAGATCGCAACTCTGAATCCAGAGACATGTTTTTCTAAGTTTCAAGCAATGTTTAACTAGACACAGTGTCCTAAAAAGGCTGTGTTTATGATGCAACACAACCAAAGCACTCCAAAATCATCCTAACCCTAACCTAACCCTAACCCTACATATGGATATTTAATTACCAAAATTATTATACTAAATAATTTATTTGTAATTATTTAAATATATTTAATCATTTAATGGTAAAATAGTTTTTTATTAGATTGATATTTAGTGTGTATATTGTATATCCATAATTGCCATTTTTCTCAACTCTTCGCCTATGATGCATTTAAATCCTGTCTAAGTAGGCAGCTCACTAGGTTTTGGAACAGAGCTAATAACCTAATTTACCTTCGATCTGAAAAGGCTGGTTAATTAATAACAAAATCCTAATAGCAAACATTGCTAATCATACGGCTTTAATCGCCTAATCTACTCTATAACCTAATTGAAGTGACTCCAGATTCCAGACTGAGAAAGCAACTGGCATAAAAGCTCAAAACATTTAGTTACAGAACAAACAAACAATGTTTTCACTGCTTTTTACAATAATTAATTTGTTAGCTTCACACCACAGTCCCCAGTTTTGTCTTCAAAAAAACAAAAAAAAAAAAAAACAAACAAACACAGTTGAGCTACAGCTAATTATACATCCTGCGTGGAATTCCTGTACTTTAGAATCAGTCCTATTCAGAGTGGGAGGCATCTTCCCAGATTATTAATTAGGCACTAGTGTGTGTCTACATGTGTGTTAGTGTAGTTTATATGAAATGGAACTGATTAAATTCAAATCAAAGTCAGAATCTCATTGATCCAATATTGAATTTTTCTTTTTCATACACACATACTGCATGCAAGCACACTTACACTGTCTTTAAGTATTTTGTCTTCAAACAAAGAAAAGCACAGAGATGGCACACCCAGCATCGTTAGAGAGTGCTGATGGGAGAGCAGGACCGTGGGGTGGGGGTCTTACCACAGTGCAGCCTATTAGTGCAGTTCACTATGTGGGCATATTTTAATGTCTTCTGTAGCAGATGAGGTTTAATAGCGGCTGCCTGGTCGTTAAAAATGCATCCGTCTTAATTAGGTGAGGGGTTTGGTGATTTCCCACACAATATCCAATGCATCTATTCAACTCAAGACACTGGATACTCACACACACACCGCACAGGTGTGTAGCCTGTGTGGTTTGGTAAGCAGAGGTCTTCCCATCACATTAACTGATACTCATGTGAAATGCAATTAAGATTTGCAATTGAAAGAATAAATAATTACAGTGACTTGCTCCGGGTTTAATAGAAGTTAAGCTCTATCATCAGCATCTGTGGCATGAGACTGATTCTGATTTGGCCAAAATTGCATTTACAGTAATGCATTTACAATGCAAATCTTTGGAGCAAAGCATTTCACTGGAATAAACGTTAAAATGCTCACGCATTTGAAAGTATAACCAGAGAGGGTCTGTTTCAATAGTCTCATGACAACTCATAATGACTCGTACGAGAATGCGACATTGAGCACATTTACATGCACGTTCTTACACCGATTATGCTTAATAAGCCAACAACGCGTGTGGTCATGTAAATGCAATAAACCGCGTTCCTTTAATGGCGAAAAGGCCATAAAAGGCTTATGAATAACCCAATCTACATGGGTAGGTTTTTGCCCACACAGATTTCTTGTGCCATGTAAACACTTTACCCGTTGTTCTTACCGGCTCATCCAATGTGCGCACGTGTTGAGCGCATGCCTCTTCACGATTTGACGTCAGAAGTAGAGAACAACGCGATTATTTCAAATGTCATGTAAACACGGATTTCTTGCCTTGTCAGATTGTTTAAATAAACTGATTTTAGAGAGTAATCAGCATTTTGGTGTGCATGTAAACGGGCTCATTGGATGACATTGTACCATATGAAAAGGTACGACTTTTATGCCCATAAATCCCAATCAATCAACAAACAGGATTTCATATCGATACAATACAGGCATGAAATTTTACCTATACCTTACTATCCAAACACTTAACTGTATGAAAGGAAATGTCTGTGAACAAATTCGTTACTCATTCCATATTTATTTATGCAGTATATGAAAGATTGATGTATGTCAATAACCTGTAATACACTTCCCTCTTCTCGTTCCAAACACTGATGTTTTTTTCTTCCGTGGTACTCAAAAGTTATTTTCCTATTAAAATCATGGATAGGTTTAGGGTTTGGGTAAGGAGTTGAACATATATGAGTGTAATAACATTGTTCGTTTATGTTTCTCTATGGGAGTCAAATTCATACGTTCATGTATGAGCCAACTCGTACTATTATTACTTGTCATGAGACCAGGTTGGTCTGTTTACATGAAAAATAGCTTATTTTTTCCGCTTTTAAACCCAGACCCAAAACTGCTACATAAGGCATGATTTCACAATGAACTGTGTAGCACACACTGCACTCTGTTAGGGGGCAGGGTGTAGTGTTTTGTAATACACACACTTAAGCTCAGTTAGTGCACATGGGCCTAAAGTGACATCTCCTCTGTCAATCTGTCTCCCTCACAAGCTGCTCTCAGATTGTCAGTCCTGTCATCTTGCTTCCTGTCAAGGAAGACGAGTGATGACACTTGTGCCTAGAGTTTCCAGTACGCCCTTTCTCTCTTTATGTGTCGGAGCAGCTCTTAATAATGTGAGATACTGTAGATAAGACAGAGTCTGACTGGAAATGTTAGCACTAAAACACTCTGGGGAGAATGAATTGGAGCCGGTAAAAGTGCCAGCTATTTGCACATTCTGTCTGTGCTGGTTTAGCACCTGATTCACTAAGGGAATTAAGAAACGGTCACACTACACTTTGCACTCCATTTACTCCCATTCAAATGAATCTGAATGCGGGAGACCATAAAACACAAGCTCATGCAAAGAAATGTTATACTCTCTTGTGTACAAGAGTTTAAGTTTGGCAAACTCAGACCTGTGAATCCGTGTGACAAGAGGACCATTAGAAGATCAAAAACGTCATAAGCTGACCACTTGGCTCAATACAAAGAATGCTTATTTCAAAGCTACATGTTTTATTGTTGCAGGATATTGAGTAGACAATTTTTTAACATTTTAAATATAATATTATTTGTTATTTGTGATGTACTATTTACTTACACCAGAAGCTTGACATTATATCCTGGTCAGTTGCGTTGTCTGAAAAAAAAACTTGCGTGCTTAAAGGCTAGTGTGACCGTCCCTTTATTCTGATCAGACAACCGTGCAAACGTATCCACATAATCGCTGCAGAACGCAATTTGCATGTGCAAATCCGATCTTGCGGGCCGATTCTGAATGCAATATGGCAGAGGATGCAGAAGACCTCTGTTGTCTGACACACTTTGGCAGGACTGAACATCACTGACTACTGTGATCCAGACTTCTGAATCTTCTCTTTAACATGCCAAATGTGCACTTGACTACACCGTGCATCTGTACATATGCCAGGTTACAATGCTTTTATAAGTGCTGACTGCACCTGCTTTAACTAGAATGCGTGTGGTTAGTGAATAAAATGCAGGGTTTTGCGCTGAAATACCATGCGCAAACATGGCACAACTGTTAAGTGAATTCACCCCCAAAGTTTTTACATTTTAGACAAATTTTAGACAATTTTGGACATGCTTTCCCACCTGGGAAAGCACGTCCATCATTTCCACGTCGGCGTGAGGCTGGGTGTCCGTTCCCGAAGGAGGAAGCCGAGCCAAAGCCTCTGTGTCAGACTGGATGAGCCCGCTCTCCGATGCTGCGCTCGATAACTCATTGTCTTTCGGAGCTCCGAACGAGAAGTCGAACTCGCGCTGAGACGAGCCGCCGATCTCATGCGAGAGCCCGATCGGGGCAAGCGAGCATGCTGGGGAATGTGAGGTCCGTGGGGGATACCTGGCGGAGGTGGTCCCATTAATGTCCCCAAATCACCCCCAGTGCTAACCGACGCGGCCTCAAACCCGTAGGTAGAAGGACCGGTTCAGGGAGCCGCTGCGGTGGCTTGCCTTCTTACGAAAGCAAGCCGTGACCGCAACGTTGCCATGGTCATGTTCTCGCAATGAGGACATGACTCATCCACGAAAGATGTCTCCGCAAGGGCAGTGCCCAGACACATAAGACAGCGATCGTGGCCATCGGAAGCGGAGAGATAACGACCGCAACCAGGAATAACACACAAACGGAAAGGCATCTTTAAAAAGACGTTTCGTGTGTGCTGCTCTTTCAGAAAGAAAATATACCCTTTTAGAATATACCCTTTTAAATGTTCTGCCGAAGCGCCCAGGGGCGTTTTCTGCAAACCACAGATGCAGAGGTGGCGAAGCCGCTGAAATGCACCGTAAGATCGAGCAGAGAGAGGTGAATGAACTCGGCGGATAAATTCAGCTCAATGAATAGAACCGCTCGGCTCCGTAGAGAAAATCTGAATGAGTGGTGGCATACCAGCTCCTTTAATACCCGTATGTCCAGGGGAGTGGCATGCAAATTCCACTCGCCAATTCTCATTGGCTTTTTTTCAAAAAAGCAGAGGTGTTTGGGGCTCCCAAGACTGACCCCTAGTGTCACTACATCGACACAACATCGAGTGAGTGACAGATAGGTAACATGTATTAATTCTATCTGCTACCATCACTGTCACTGACAAGTGAAAAAGTGCTTCCTAAAATTGCCATTTTGATGTCGACCTGTGTCTTAACTCAGACAACTAACTCAATCACAACTACAGCCTGTTATCTGAGCTTGATGTTTTGGGCTGGATATTATCAGAAGTTCAGAAATCATTTTCAGAATTCTGGCTAATCCTTAATTAAGCCGAGCGATGATGGTGTTGATTGCTATCCATCTCACCAAGCTTCTTGGAGGGCGTGAAAAATTGCGATTTACTGGGAAGATCCGAAAGAGGTAAAGGGTCTCTCGGCAGGCACAGACAGGGGGAGAAAATGTTGGCAAAGTGCTGACACGCCAGAGGAAAGATTTGAAGAGCAATTGCAGACTGAGCACACTAAAACCTTGGTATTAACCATAAAGGAGGTGTGTGGTTCCATTGTGGGCTGTAAAATGCAATCAATCAACTCAACAGAGCTAAGAGTCACAAGTTAAATGAATTTACATAGCACATTTGGTTCTCCAAAGGCTTTGTTTTGAAATGCAGCAGTTTGTTGCATTAAGGGCGAGAAATGCTTTTCAGGCAATCCTAAATGAGATGTCACATAGAGCACAGTAGCGTGGGATATGTTGAACTTAAGAAAGAAAGTGGCACAGAGGAACACATAGCACTTCTTTACTGCACAATCCAATAAAAACGTCTATACGACCTCCAATTAAGGACCTATATGACACCCCATGCCAAACCAATAAAACTACAGGGGGGTTTGACAAGCACCATAACGCTTTGCTGTGTATTATGAATGACAAGTCGCATCAAATCGGCCCAAGAGGGTTGTATATGTTGTATATGCATCTGTGTGTCCTCGCCAAGACTCCAGATTCAGTGGCCCACTTCTCGGAGAATGCTCGCTGCTACGCCACAGGCCCCAACACACAAACTGTGATTTATGATCTTCTGTCAGAGCTAATACGCCCTGTTTTACCAGACTCTTCCAGTGCTCCCATTCTCCAGTAATATATCACATCCACCCCTTTCTGCTATAATGGAGATCCTAAATAAAAGACAATGCACTCGCTGCTGGAAGTTACAATGTATGGGGCACAGATGCATGGCCTGATCTACATAAAGTGCATTTGTAGGCATAGATTCGGACACAAAGCTGTCTAGAAGAGAAAAGGCGGGGTGTTTTGAAAGATCATGGAAGATCCCTTTTTTCAATTTCTTTAATTGAGTTTATCTAGAGCTTTTCAGTCTTTCTGGTTAGTCACGTACCTATAACTACTCTTTATTGGTGAGGCACCCAAAGTGTCATTAAAAAATATGCAAATTAGATGTTTGTGTATAATTTATCAATTACAACAGTGGATTTCTCAAAAAGGACTGCCTTAGGATCAAATTGTGACTGGAAGGCAGAAAGAGAGAGATAAAGAGAGAGAATGCACTTAAAGAGTATGAGATAGGGGAGATGGAGGTTCCCCTGCTGCGATGAGAGGGTCTCATCTATCTCTCAACTCACCACTGAGCGTTTCACGGAAAGGCCACATCGATTGAACTCTGGATCCTTGCAATTTTTACCATTTCTCTTTGGAGAGTGATAGTGAAAAAGGAGAACATGCTACATAGATGGGAAGATGAGAAGGGAAACAGAGAGAATTTTCTCACACTCTAGACATCTCAACATATTCTCATTAGCTCACTGACAAAGCATTATATGATTATATTTATATTCTAGCTCAAAGGTTGCTCTTTCATAGTTAAAAGGACCTAATAGAGTTCTCAGATAGGTTTTATTTAAGTATCATTACCTTAAGGGGGCCTGGGTAGCTCAGTGAGTATTGATGCTGAGTGACTCCAGCCAGGTCTCTTAAGCAACCGAATTGGCCTGGTTCCTAGGGAGGGTAGAGTCACATGGGGTAACCTCCTCATGGTCGCATTTAGTGGTTCTCGCTCTCAATGGGGTGCGTGGCAATTTGTGTGTGGATCGTGGAGAGTAGCATGAGCCTCCACATGCTGTGAGTCTCCACGGTGTCATGCACAGTGAGCCACGTGATAAGATGTGCAGATTGACTGTCTCAGAAGCAGAGGCAACTGAGACTTGTCCTCCGCCACCCAGATTGAGGTGAGTTACCGCACCACCACAAGGACCAACTAAGTAGTGGGAATTGGGCATTCCAAATTGGGAGAAAGTACATTACCTTTTTATGTATGTGTTAGACGCTTCTATTTATGTCTGGCAAAAGCATACTGCAAATATTTAAGTGACTTACAGTACTATGCATTCCAGGCACACACCTGTGCATTCCTTGGAAATCAAACACACGATTTTCATGTTGCTAGCGCAATACACTTCCAGCTGATTTAGAGGAACTTTTTAGGAATTCTTAGGAATTCATTAGAAGAAATAAAAATAGACACAACTGAGACAAATGTGGCATTTAGTATAAGAGTACAGAACTATAAAATTAATGTGGATAGCAGAGATCAGATCGCTTGTTCTTTTGATGAGAAATATTTAAAGGGATATTTCCCAAAAATGAAAATTTTCTCATCATTTACTCACCCACATGCCATCGCAGATGTGTATGGCTGTCTTTCTTTTGCAGAACACAAATGGAGATTTTTAGAAGTATATCTCAGCTCTGTAGGTTCTTTAGATTTTTTTAATCCATGTCTTCTGAAGCGATATGATAGGTGTGGGTGAGAAACAGGTTAATCTGCTAGTCTTTTTTACTATAAATCTCCACATTCACTTTCACATTTTTTCACATTCTGAAAGTGAAAGTGGAGATTTCTCAACTCTGTAATATTGATCTGTTTCTTACCCACGCCTATAATATCACTTCTGAAGACATGGATTAAAACACTGAAGTCTTATGGATTACTTTTATGTGACCTTTATGTGATTTTTGGAGATTCAAATGTCTGGTCACTATTCACTTGTATGGACCTACTGAGCTGAGATATTCTTCTAAAAATCTCCATTTGTGTTCTGCAAAATAAAGAAAGTCATACATATCTGGGATGGTATGCGGGTGAGTAAATGATGAGAGAATTAAAATTTTTGGGTGAACTATCCCTTTAAGCACAAAGACAGCAATCAAACACCTAAGTCATTTATTAAATACTGATACAACATAAACACAAAAAGATTCAAACTCTCCTATCCATTATACTCAAAACACACAACTTGTAGGCAATAAATACACTCACAAACAAATGCATTTACAGTACAAACAATAATTGTGTTTTGCCTTTTTCCTTCATTCCCACACCAAGGGTGTCTGACTGTACAGTAAATGCCTAAAAATTACTAAGCAGCTCTCTTAACAAAAAACATCCTTATAAATGGTGTATTTAGAAGCACATTCTGATAATGAATTAAATTACTATGTTCTAAAAATGAAGACCTGTATGATTCGTTGATTCGTTGATCTTTATTTGGTGTACTTCAGGCAGGGCCGTAGCTAGTGGGGTGAAAGGTGGTAACGATTCTAGGGGCCCAAAGGTCCAGGGGGCCCCACAACAAATTCTAAACTGTATGTTTTAAGAGGAAAGGGGCCCAGAGCAATAAACAGTCAGGAGGCCCAGATTACCTTGCTACGGCCCTAATCTTATGCTGACATCTACTGGATAAATCCTATCATCAATACCTACCTCTCTTTTGGTGGTGGGTTAATATATATATATATATATATATATATATATATATATATATATATATATATATATATATATATATAAAATAATAATAATTAAAAAAATAAATATATATATATATATATATATATATATATATATATATATATATATATATATATATATATATACTGACACAATATAACGTGACTACTGTATTGTTTATAAAGGAACTAAACTCACTTGTTTGCAGTCCAACACGACATTCAGTACCACTACTGTATATATAATTCAGATAGCTGGTTTTCAAG
This sequence comes from Myxocyprinus asiaticus, assembly GCF_019703515.2. NCBI lineage: Eukaryota > Metazoa > Chordata > Actinopteri > Cypriniformes > Catostomidae > Myxocyprinus > Myxocyprinus asiaticus. The sequence continues at coordinate 19,405,647 of NC_059388.1, forward strand.
GGGGAAATGCCCCTACAAAAATGTAACATGTAACATTTATAACATTAAAAAATGGAACCTAACAGTTTAGAATCATTCCTGTTCTTTTTTGTAATATATTTTAATGACAGTGGTGACCAGTACCAAGTTTTGTTTTGTTTTTTCATTGTAGTAACAATGACTGTAGTAACTATAGTATCAAGTGGGAAAATCATGATACTTTTTTGAAAAGGAATTAACATTTATTACTCTGATTAAAAGACTCAAATTAAATGATGTCACATTTTTGACTGGCTAGGAAGACTAAAGCAAGAGAAGCATTTTGTCTTGTGATGTTGCCAATGTTTATTGATAAAGAATACTTTACAAATGAAACAGCAGTGTGAACTTATATAAAAAACTTTATAAATCAAACACAGTGACAAAAGATCTGGAAACATAATTGAAAATATGTGCACAAACAAGTGTATTAACAATTACGTATTAATGCATCAATGAAAATGCGAACTCTTATTGGACAATAGTACAGTGCAGCAGTTGACATGGAAAATGATGATTGCCTAACACACAGATAACTTCTGTAATAATAACATATTTCTTATTTCTGAACAACTAATCATAAGTCATCAAAAAAATCACCATAACCTGCTAAAATACAGTATGTATTTTACAACTAAGTTTCATTAGTTGATTGAGGGCATTTAGCAAATCTAGAGTGTTAATACAAACAAATGATTTACTGTATATTCTGTGAATAGGTTTCCGAGATGCAGATTAAGACTTGTACTGAATCAAATGACATGTGGCCATTCCCAAACAGAGAACATAAATAAAACATAAAACTTAATCTGCTTCATGACAACAGTCCCTGTACACAAACTATATTAGTGGATTTCACTTAGTTGATAGTGAGTTTGCCTACAGGCCTAGATTCATCCAGCCCAGAGTCAGCAGAAGGAGCGAGGCCAAGCTGAGAGATCTGGCACAAAAAGCCGCTTTACCTGAACAGGAGCACAATTCAAACAATGGTAAGAAAGAGAGCTGCAAGAATAAGAGTTGCATTTGTGGAATTGTAAGTTGACTCTTAAACTGTATTAAAATGATCTGAGAATACTGAACATTATGAAAATTATGAACCAGTTTCAAATATCATTCGTGTCACCCTGTCGTAATCATCATCAGTCATATGAAAATAGAAAATCTCTACTCATTAGTGAAAAGATGTGTTCACCTTGAATTCTGATCTGTGATATGGGTCCATCGCCTCCCTCGCAGCGAGCTCGGACCTCGATGATGTAATCTCCAGTCTCTGGCATGGGGAAATCTATGTAGTGTTTACCTGTGGTGTAAAGCTTCCCATAACGCTCTCCTTCCTTCCGGAACAAAATCTGAGAGAAAGGTACAAATGGAGCTTCAACTCTTTCAGCTCACTTTAAGCTTATTTTTGTCTCTTTCAACACAAAGCTACAGATTACAAATTGCATCTCAGTTTCAATAAATGATATTTTTTGGACTGCGTACTGTAGTTTCTGTATTTTTTATCTCTTTCATTTCAAAATGCCAAGAAAAACTTTATTCCTCATCATATGACCCCTTTAAGTAAACTGCAAAAAAAGCTAAAAGGTGATTAAAAACAGATAAAACGGTGCACACAGTATAGTATAAAGAAATGTTAAAATAAGTTCGTTAAAAAATATATTGCAATAAAAAAAGCGAATTGGACCCGACAGGGGCTGTTCACACCGAATGCATATTTGCGACAGTTTGTGCTATTTTTCAGTTGTTTTTCTATGTAAATATGCACAAGATGGACATCTTTGACCATTGAGTAGTGTCGCGATGTATTTACAGCATCTCTAAAAAGCTTTTGCATTTTTTAGACACCTTTTCAAGTTAAAAACTACTACAACTTTTAAAAGTGTGTTTTAAAGGAATAGTTCACCCAGAAATGAAAATTCTCTCATCATTTACTCGCCCTCATCCTTTCAACCTTTCTTTGTTCTGCTGAAAACAAACGAAGATTTTTAGAATATTTCAGCTCTGTAGGTCCTCATAATGCAAGTGAATGGGTACCAACATTTTGAACCTCCAAAAAGCACATAAAGGCAGCGTAAAAGTAATCCATACGACTCCAGTGGTTAAATCTGTTTCTTCAGAAGCGATATGATAGGTGTGGGTGAGAAACAGATCAATATTTAAGTCCTTTTTTACTATAAATTCTCGAAGAATGCATCTCACCAAAAACAAAAGAAGAAGAATGTGAATGTGGAGATTTATAGTAAAAAAGGACTTAAATATTTATCTGTTTCCGACCCACACCTATCATATCGCTTCTGAAGATAAAAAATTAAGCACTGGAGTCAAGTGGATTACTTTTATGTTGCCTCTATGTGCTTTTTGACCTTCAAAGATTTGGTACCCATTTACTTGCATTGTATGGACCAATAGAGCTGAGATATTCTTCTTAAAATCTTTGTTTGTGTTCAGCAGAAGAAAGAAAGTCATATGGCATGAGGGTGAGTAAATTATAAGATAATTTTTATTTTTGGGTGAACTATCCCTTTCAGACACATGCATTCTGTTATATTAGATGTGCTGCGTTTTTTTTTTTTATAGCACAAGAACAAGTTTGGTATGAACAGCACCTTATTTGTCAGCTACCCTGATACCAACTATATTCTTCATTTAAATAGAGGTGCAAACACTAAATGTAATCACGACTGACTCACCTTATAACCCTCCACATAGGATTCATTCCAGTAGTTATAAATGTGATCCCAGTATAGATAAAGCCATTTGCGTGTAAAGCTGACGTATTTGTATACTCTCAAATGACGACTTGGGGCTGGAAAGATTATACACATACAATAAATAAGGCAAGTCAGTTTTCACCTGAACATGTAAGGCTTGCTTAATTACATCATGTGGGTGAATAATCTAGAGAAATTTAAGATTCTTACGTGGTCTCCTGGTGAACATCTCACAGTGCTCGCTGGGTGGTCCGAGTCCGGCACCGTTGAACGCTCGTACCTCTATAAGGTAGTGAGAGTCGGGACGCATGTTCTCCAGGCGGGTTTGGTTAACTGTTCTATGCACCAGGACTCGGCAGGCTGCAGCCTCATTATCATCATACTTCCTCCAGTAACGAATCTGGACATCAAAAGAAAAGATTTAAGGGTAAAAATTGCAACAATTTATTTCTATATTACAGGTTAGTACAGTTCTAAGAGCTCTGGACATGACCATTACATCCACTAAGGTCTCACCTGGTATCCATCGAGCCAGTTTGGAGGTGCCTGGTAGACTGGTAGCCACCAGACCAAAGCTTCTGTGGATGTGACTTGCCTGGCATACACATCTAAAGGAGCTTCAGTGGGTGCTTAGAGAGAAGTGTTAGGTGTTGGTTAAGAACTAATAAGTGCCAGGGGTAATTTAAAGCACTTCTTAGTCAAATTAAATGTTTTTTGGTCTTTTTAGATATGGTATTCATTAAGAGCTACATACAAAATGTAAAAAAAATAAATAAATAAATAAATAAATAAAAAAAACTCACTAACTAAACTCACTTGTTTGCAGTCCAACACGACATTCGATACCATTCAATAGACATTGGTGTTATTTCAGTTGTCAAGTTGTCTTTTTATTATTATGACAAACAAAATATAGGACCCTATACATCCCAAAACAAAACACAAAACAACCCCAATCAAAACACAACAAAACAAAACAAAATAAAACACAAAACAAAACACCCCCAATCAAAACACAACAAAACAAAATAAAACACAAAACAAAACAAAAACAAAACACTCCCAAACAAAACACAACAAAGCAAAACAAAATAAAACACAAAACAAAACAAAAACAAAACACCCCAAAACAAAACACAACAAAACAAAGCAAAACAAAAACACCCCAAACAAAAACACCCCAAACAAAACACAACAAAACAAAACAAAATAAAACACAAAACAAAAACAAAACACCCCCAAACAAAACACAACAAAACAAAACAAAATAAAACACAAAACAAAAACAAAACACCCCCAAAACAAAACAAAGCCAAACAAAGCAAAACAAAGCAAAACAAAACAAAACAAAACAAAACAAAACAAAACAAAACAAAAACACCTCAAACAAAACACAACAATACAAAATAAAACTAAACTAAACTAAACTAAACTAAACTAAACTAAAACCAAAACAAAACAAAACAAAACACAAAAAACAAAACACAAAAAACAAAACTAAACTAAACTAAACTAAACTAAAACCAAAACACAACAAAACAAAATAAAACTAAACTAAACTAAACTAAACTAAACTAAAACCAAAACAAAACAAAACAAAACAAAACAAAACAAAACAAAACAAAACAAAACAAAACAAAAACAAAAACAAATACAAAACACAATCAAATAAAAACCAAACAAAAAAGATAAAGGGATTAGCTCTCACCAAGTCTTGGAGAGTAGACCACTGTGATAAGACTGGAAGGTCCTTCTCCTTTGTTGTTGTAGGTGCTCACTTTCACCTGAATCTCAGTGTCTGGGGTCATGTTTTCTTTGTAGACATACCGTCTGGTCTCAGGATCCTCCACGGTCGACCATTTCCACTCATAATCCTCATGCTGCTTAAACGCCACGACATAGCCAAATTTTTTACCGAAGAAGTACTGAGGTTTCACAGGCTGAAACGGAGTGACAAACATGATGACATGACAAAAAAGCCATCATTGGCCACCAATCAAACTTCATAAAAATGTGGTATGTTTTAATAATATATATGCAGTACAATACGAACACCTACACTCCAGGTAACGATTAGCTCTCCACTTATTCCCACTTGGCCAATGACGTCAGAAGGAGCTACTGTGGGCCCTGAGACAAGAGAAGGCATGGTAAGAATTTATGTTCCCAAAAGAATACTGCAAGCAGGGATAAATGTATACAATCTAACATATATATATAAAAAAAAAAAAAAAATATATATATATATATATATATATATATATATATATATATATATATATATATTTTTTTTTTTTTTTTTTTTTTTATCTGTAATTTTACAGAAAATAGCTCACTTGTAAGGATTTTGAAATACTTTTATGAGACTTTTATGAGACTTGAATAAAACCTCATTGGAAACTGTAATTTTTCTAAATAAAACTCACTGGCATCCCATGTCTTGATTTTAATGGAGGGACGACTGCTTTCCCCAGCTCCAAATTCATTGATGGCATACACACGGAATTCATATTGCATCCAGGGGTAGAGGTCAAGCACAGTGGCTGACTCCGCTGACCCGTCCAAAAACACAGGAGCTGGGAAAACAATATTTGTTCACTTATAATGTTTGACTCTTTGGTATTACCAGGTTTAGAACTTTTAGGTTAAGGCTAGTAGAATTTGTTCATAAAATAAAATTGCATTCCACATCAAGATTCCATATATATAAAAACAATTGTGCTTGCTCTGGAAACAAACCATCCTATGAATTTTTCATTGATTGAATTCAAATTAAAATCAAATAAACTATATTTAAAATAGAATGAATTCTGTACTGTTCTAAAGTGTTCTTCAGAAAATTAGTTGGCAATGCTTAAAATGTATGTTTTGTCGCCCTCTGGTGGACTCACAGGTGGATGCAGTTTTCCAGTCCTCTGGGTCCAGGGCGTAAAAGTCTCGCGTCTGTATGACTTGTTGAATAAGGGGACTACCATGATCTGATCCTAGACTCCAGCGCACTTTTACAGATGTGTCTCCAATCTCTTCCACACGGACACCACCAGGAGGACCAGGCAAACCTGCATTAACAAAATCATGACATGATGCTAATCTCTGAAATATGCTGCTCCACCAAGATGTATAAATGAGATACAGATGTTTAAAACAGGAATATCCAACAAGAAACATTAACTGTTGCACAAACTCAATATTTAGTATGTAAAATACATCTTTTGGGAGAGTTGGTAGAGTATTGGCAGTTTGCAGAGTTGATGTAGTATTAGTGTGACTGACCTTACATAGTACACAGGTATTCATGACACATCACCAACCTTTGACAAAAACATCAGCTTCTGCAGTGGCATTGTCCACTATGGTCTGTGCTGTGCAGGTATAGCGTCCTGCATGTCTGACCTGAATATTCTTGATCAGCAGGTCTCCACTGTTCTCATGACCCTGTAGAAACACACACAAACAATGAAATTACATTAAAAATGTTTCCTGTATACTTCTCATCAGCAAAATATCTAGGATTCCCCTTTCTATATACCATGAGATGCTCGTAGTGCTCCCAGTCTGTGTAGAAGTTGATCAGGAAGGAGTCAACAGTCCAGATGAAGGTGATGTCCAGACTGGGGTCATAGGATGCAGAGCACCGTAAAACTGTACTGTCACCAACAACCACCTGAGTGTCTGATGGAGCCACCATGATCTTGGTGGCCTCTAGTCAATTAAACACATAGAAATTAATACAGTTACACTTATGAATAAACATGAACTTTGACTTAGTCATTCTTATACAAAGACATCATAACACAATGAAGTCTTGAGATATCCACTATGCAGAACATAATAATTATATTGACAATTACATGGTAACAATTTACTATAATGTTCCATTCGTCAACATTAGTTAATGCATTAGGTATCATGAACTAACAATGAACAATATATGTTTTACAGTTTTATTTATTATTTTTAGTTAATAATTATACAATTGTTCATTTTTAGCATTAATTACATTATACATTAATTAGGGTAAAATAACATGTGATCCAGGTGTTCCCTATCTGTCACTCACTCGACGTTGTGTCGATGTAGTGACACTAGGGGTCACACTTGGGAGCCCCAAACACCTCTGCTTTTTTTTTTTTTTTTTCACCCAATTTAGAATGCCTAATTCCCAGTGCGCTTTTAAGTCCTTGTGGTCACGTAGTGATTCACCTCAATCCGGGTGGCGGAGGATGAATCCCAGTTGCCTCCGCGTCTGAGACCATCAACCCGCACATCTTATCACATGGCTTGTTGAGCGCGTTGCCACGGAGAAATAGCGTGTGTGGAGGCTTCACAGATAAAGGCATCCGCGCTCAACTCACCACGCGCCCCACCAATAACGAACCACATTATAGCAACCACGAGGAGGTTACCCCATGTGACTCTACCCTCCCTAGCAACCAGGCCAATTTGGTTGCTTAGGAGACCTGGCTGGAGTCACTCAGCATGCACACCTCTGCTTTTTCGAAAAAAGGCCAATGAGAATTGGCGAGTGGAATTTGCATGCCACTCCCCCGAGCATACGGGTATAAAAGGAGATGGTATGCAATCACTCATTCAGATTTTCTCTTCGGAGTCAAGCGGTTGTATTCAGTGCACTGAATTCAATTCCCTCCAATGACGCACCTCAAAACTGTTGGATTTACGGCTCATTTCAGCAGCTTCTCCTCCTCCACACCCGTTGAGTGCAGAGAATGCCCCTGGGTGCTTCGGCAGAGCGAAAATAAGAGAGTATATTCTAAAAAAGTATATTTTAATTCACAAAAAGAGTGGCACACACAGAACGTCTTTTTAAAGATGCCTTTCCGTTTGTGTGTTATTCCTGGTTGCGGTCATTATCTCTCCGCTTCTGATGGCCACGATCGCTGTCTTATGTGTCTGGGCACTGCCCATGCGGAGACATCGTTCGTGGATGAGTCATGTCCTCATTGCGAGAACATGGCCATGGCAACGTTGCGGTCGCGGCTTGCTTTCGTAAGAAACATGAGGGTGGGGCCTCCGCCCCGCCGCGAGGCCCCACTCGCTGGTACGTCCTACATGATCATTCCCTTGGTCCCCCTCGCCGGGAGTTTGGGCGCGTGGCTCGTGCTTTCCAACCTGTCGCGATGGCTGACCCGGACTGTCCGACTCGGCTACGCGATTCAGTTCGTCAGGCACCCACCCAGGTTCAACGGCGTCCGCTTCACCTCGGTGAAGGGCAAGAACGGCGCTACCTTGCGTGCGGAGATCGCTACCCTTCTGCGCAAGGGCACGATAGAGCCTGTCCCTCCAGCCAAGATGAAGAAAGGGTTCTACAGCCCTTGCTTCATCGTACCGAAGAAAGGTGGTGGGTTGCGACCAATCCTGTACCTGCGAGTACTGAATCTCCCGTCCAAGATGCTGATGCAAAAACGCACTCTAACGAGTGTCCGGCATCAAGATTGGTTCACGGCGGTAGACCTGAAGGACGCATACTTCCACGTCTTGGTCTTACCTCGACACAGACCCTTCCCACGGTTTGCCTTTGAAGGACAGGCGTACCAGTACAAGGTCCTCCCCCTTGGCCTGTCCTTGTGCCCTCATATCTTCAAGAAGGTCGCAGAGGCAGCCCTTGCCCCGCTAAGGGAAGTGGGCTTACGCATCCTCAATTATCTCGATGACTGGCTAATCCTAGCTCACTCTCGAGAGTCGCTGTGCGCACACAGGGACCTCGTGCTCTGGCACCTCAGCCGACTGGGGCTTCGGGTCAACTGGGAAAAGAGCAAGCTCTCCCCGGTTCAGAGCATCTCTTTTCTCGGTTTGGAGTTGGACTCAGTCTCGATGACAGCGTGCCTCACAAACGAGAGCGTGCAGTCGGTACTGAACTGTCTGAAGGCGTTCAGACTGAGGACAGCTGTCCCACTGAAACTTTTTCAGAGGCTCCTAAAGGCATATGGCATCCTCAGCGGCAGCCACACCACTCGGGTTGATGCATATGAGACTGCTTCAGCACTGGCTTCAGACTCGAGTCCCAAGATGGGCATGGTGCCGCAGGACACATCGCGTGACCATCACGCCGATCTGTCGCCGCCTTTTCAGCCCTTGGATCGACCTTGCATTTCTACGGGCAGGGGTTGCCTTGGGCAGGTCTCCAGTCACGTCGTGGTTACAACAGACACCTACAAGATGGGCTGAGGCGCCGGATGCAATGGGCACACAGCCGCCGGCTCCTGGACTGGCCCGTGGCTGCATTGGCACATCAACTGCCTAGAGTTGTTGGCAGTACTGCTCACCCTGTGGAGGTTCTGGCCATTGATCCAGGACAAGCACGTGTTGGTCCGGACAGACAACACAGCGACGGTTGTGTACATCAACAGTCAAGGTGGTCTACACTCCCGTTGCATGTCACAACTCGCCCGCCGTCTCCTCCTCTGGAGTCAGCAGCGCCTCAAGTTGCTATGAGCCACTCACATCCCGGGCGACCTCAACACCGCAGCGGATGCACTGTCATGTCAGGTTACCCTCAGGGGAGAGTGAAGACTCCACCCTCAGGTGGTCCAGCTAATTTGGAGTCGATTCGGTCGAGCACAGGTAGACCTGTTTGCTTCCCACTGCCCGCTTTGGTACGCCTTGACCGAGGCACCCCTCGGTATAGATGCTCTGGCACACAGCTGGCCCCCTGGACTATGCAAATATGCGTTTCCCCCAGTGAGCCTACTTGCACAGACTCTGTGCAAGGTCAGGGAGGATGAGGAGCAGGTTGTCCTAGTAGCAACCTACTGGCCCATCCAGACAAGGTTCTCGGATCTCACGCTCCTCGCAACGCCCCCCTCCCGACGAATTCCCGGGGACGAAGGACCTTCTTTCTCAGGGACGGGGCACCATCTGGCACCCGCGACCAGACCTCTGGAATCTACTACGTCTGACTCCTGGACGGGACACAGAAGACCTAAGTGGCATACCACCCGCGGTGGTAGATACGATCACTCAGGGTAGGGCTCCCTCTACGAGGTGCCTGTATGCCTTGAAGTGGTGTCTGTTCACTAAGTGGTGTTCTTCCCGATGCGAGACACCAGAGATGCGCAGTTGGATCGGTGCTTTCCTTCCTGCAGGAGAGGCTGGAGGGGTGGTAGTCCCCCTCCACCTTGAAGGTGTATGTAGCTGCTATTTCAGCTCATCACGATGCAGTAGATGGTAAGTACATGGGGAAGCACGACTTGATCATCAGGTTCCTGAGAGGCACTAGGAGGTTGAATCCCTCCAGACCGTGCCTCATCCCCTCGTGGGACCTCTCTGTAGTCCTTCGGGGTCTACAGGGAGCTCTCTTTGAGCCCTTGGAGTCAGCTGAGCTTAAGGCACTCTCTTTGAAGACTGCCCTCCTGACTGCGCTCACTTCCATCAAAAGGGTAGGGGACCTGCAGGCATTCTCTGTCAGCGAATCATGCCTGGAGTTCAGTCCAGATTACTCTCACGTGATCCTGAGACCCCGACCAGGCTATGTGCCCAAGGTTCCCACAACCCCTTTTAGGGATCAGGTGGTGAACCTGCAAGCGCTTCCCCAGGAGGAGGCAGACCCAGCCTTCACGTTGCTGTGTCCGGTGCGAGCTTTACACATCTATTTGGATCGCACGCAGAGCCTTAGAAGCTCCGAGCAGCTCTTTGTCTGCTTTGGTGGACAGCGGAAAGGAAGCGCTATCACCAAACAGAGGGTCTCCACTGTGTCATTAACGCCATCATGATGGCATATCAGGCTCAGGACGTGCCACCCCCTGCGGGGTTATGAGCCCACTCTACCAGGAGTGTGGCCCCCTCCTGGGCCCTGGCCAGTGGCGCCTCTTTGGCAGAAATCTGCAGAGCAGCAGGCTGGGCAACACCCAACAACTTTGCGAGGTTCTACAATCTCCGGGTTGATCCGGTCTCATCCCGTGTATTGGCAGGCACGAGCAGGTAAGTTCCGGGACAGCTGGCCGGGTGTACCTCTTGTGCATAGCGCCTTTCCCCTCCCTTGAGTTGAAGACGTACGCTCTTGACTCCCAGTTGTATTCACAGACTGTGATCCATGGATGACTTTCCTCCTTAGCCCTCTGGCAGTTGAGTTTACGGAGAAACTTGCTGACCGGCCCAGTATGTGCGCTAATGAGTCCCTGTAATGAGGTAGGTGCTCCACATGTGCTGGTTCCCCTAAGGTGACCCTATGTGATATCTTCCGCAAATTCGTTTCCCCGTCAGCAAACTGCATCTTCCTTGGGCAGAGGCCCCTCTGCCTCCGGTCGCCATGCTCTGTAGAAACTCCTCCCCCTTCGGGTAGGACCTACCATGGGACCTCTCCACATGACATACTTCCAACAAGACTCGGTAAGACCATGTGATGTATTCCACTCAAAATACCCCCCATCATTTTGGGTGGGGTGTGGTCTCTGCAGTGTCTTCCCCTTGGAGGGACACCCCCCGACACAGACACTTATGGCTCCCAGTCAGTTAACAAATTCCACTCTTTTTGGGGAGAAATATAGGGAAAAAGTCCTCGGCTGGGCTAGCCTGTCCCTATAGTTGGGCAGTCGACTTGTTCCTGATGGACCATTCAACGCTCATAAGAGCGTTGGGGGAGGTTACGTGACGGCCTGGTGCGCTGGCTATGAGGCACACAGCGGTCTGCCCGTCACACACCGCCAGTTCATGCAACACAGTTCAGATAGTTGTGACGTTTTGCATAGGGACCCCTAGTGTCACTACATCGACACAACGTCGAGTGAGTGACAGATAGGGAAAGTCATGGTTACTTTCGTAACCTCCGTTCCCTGATGGAGGGAACAAGACGTTGTGTCCCTCCTGCCACAACGCTGAACTACCCACTGAAATGGCCGGGACCTGGTCTCGGCTCCTCAGCACAAAACCTGAATGAGTGGTTGCATACCAGCTCCTTTCATACCCGTATGTCCGGGGGAGTGGCATGCAAATTCCACTCGCCAATTCTCATTGGCCTTTTTTCAAAAAAGCAGAGGTGTTTGGGGCTCCCAAGAGTGACCCCTATTGTCACTACATCGACACAACGTCTCATTCCCTCCATCAGGGAACGGATGTTACGAAAGTAACCATGACATTATTTAGTCTTACAGAGCTCATATTTCATCTAGATCCCTGAATACTGCATTCATCCAACAATTTGAAATAATTTCCTGCCATGGGTTTTTGTTGTTGTTGCTCTGTAACATTTTCACACAAAAAAAATATATGCCATTAGTTATTTTTACAGTACCTTTTTTGTGCTGTAATTTTGCCTAAACTCCTTTTTTTAATCTGTATATTTATAAAACAAAAACAAAAAATGCATGGGCATGTGAGAAGATTTGAATGCTGTCTGACCAGTGATAGTGAGGGTGCCCGTGCTGTTGGATTTGCCACGGTCATTCTCAGCATAGCAGGTGTATGAGCCCTCATCACTTTTTGATGCGTTTAGAATCTCCAAACTACCATCCTCCCAAATTAACATCCTGCAAAATAGGGACGAGGAGACATGTTGATTATGTAATGTCTCTCTCAGCACAGAACTGTGGCAAAACGACTGATGTCATCTGTAGCATGTGTACATCTTTGCAACATGAACACAATCCTGAAACTGAGCATTATGATCTTAAATACTTTTAGTAAATACAGTGCATTTGAATTTATAGAGACATAGTACAAGAGTGTGTTTTAAACCCACAATACAAATAATGCTTTAACCTCATGCGACCCCACATACACATGCTTGTATGTTGTATTTTGGCTTCGCCCTACGTAACGCATAATTTAAAATGAATTTAAACTGACTGAATACTGTTCACAACACTTTAGACTGTCACAAAAGCATGGCGTCGATGTCCTAGAAGTGCTTCCATGGGGCCTTGGTAGCTCAGCGAGTATTGAGGCTGACTACCACCCCTGGAGTCGTGAGTTCGAATCCAGGGTGTGCTGAGTGACTCCAGCCAGGTCTCCTAAGCAACCAAATTGTCCCCATTGCTAGGGAGGGTAGAGTCACATGGGGTAACCTCCTCGTGGTTGCGATTAGTGGTACTCAGTCTCAATGGGGCACGTGGTAAGTTGTGTGTGGATTGCGGAGGGTAGCATGAGCCAACACATGCTGTGAGTCTCCGCAGTGTCATGCACAGTGAGCCACGTGATAAGATGTGTGGAAAATAATAATAATAAAGTGCTTCCATGGGCACAGAGCTACCAAAAGTGCCTCTGGTAAGAAACCTCTTTAATTTTTTTATTGAAACCTGATTGGGTGTAAAGAGTAGCATCTCTAGTTTCGTTTGATATGCCGCTTTAAAAAATTCATTCATTTTTCGCACGTAAGCGTGATGATAAACATGATGTACACATACATGTATTGTGGGACATTATTCCCACAAAAGTTGAAAAAACATTTGTCCACATTAACAAATATGTGGGTTATTTCCCTTCATTTTAATATAAATCTTGTTATAATTTATTTTGTAATCATTGTACAATATGGTTCTATTCATTAACATTAGTAAATGCATTCCTATATTCACTGTGCATTTTCACATTGAGAATCAATTAGTTCATCCAAAAGCTGAAAAATGTAGCTTTCAGTTACTTTATATGGAGTTAGGATGAAAATAAGGTGCATTTCAAACTATTCTGAGACCAGTGAGACAGACAGAACACTGGAGTCAATGACTAAATAAGGAGCAAGGCAACAAGGGGACATCCTGTACTGTAACTTTCTATGCAGCTAAATACATTACCTCTTACAATCCGACAAACATTTCAGTTTCAAGCTGCAGATGATATTTGGACCACTCAACATGTTTGGCAGACATGGGACAATGGTAATCAGTACATAGATTCAGAATTTATAATGCTAAATTTTATTTTAACATGGTTGGCAGTGATTGGATGATGCTGGCCATTACTTTGAAACAGAATTAATTATTCAGCTTTACAGAAAATGAACTTTATTGTCTGTAATGTCTCAAAAACATGAATAACCAGCACTCCTGGAAACAAACAATTTGATGAAAAAAATCTGGGTATTATTTAAAATGTCACAACTTAATCCCACTGTCCATCAATGTGTACATCAATTTTTAGAAAATCTATTTGCTCTAAAAAAAATAAAAAAATAAAAATAAAAATGTTTTTTTGCTTGTTTATCAGGTGCTACTAGTTACAAATCAAAAAGAGAAATGAAAAAATGCACACAGCATTCACACTCGGGTTTCAAAAGGTTAATATAAATCCTAATTTACAGTATGTTGTGCTAAATTAAATTCTGTTCTTTTGTATATGTGAAATTCTGGTCTGAAATGTTCTAAGGATTGAATGGATTACTGACTAACCGTGAAGAGTTGGTCAGCAGTTCAGAGCCTCGTTTCCAGATAAACTTGGGTTTAGGAGCAGCACGAGGTTGACACTCTATCACCACACGTCCATTTTCAGCCCCTAGCAGAACTTTCTTCACTGGATTATAAATGAACGTTGGTGCACAGGCTGTGAATAGACCATTTAAAACACAAGACTTGGATTTTGAACAACAAAGAACACTGTATATCAAAACATTTTATTTACGGTCCTTTAATTTAATTAGTCCAGTGGCCCACAAGAGTTGCAAAAAATGACTGGAAAAAAGCATTGAAGATCTCACAGACAACCCGTAGCTCCGCGTTGGCATAGATGGTGCCCCATTCATTCTCCGCAATACACTGATACATTCCAGAGTCCTCAAACGTGAGACTGGAGAACTTCAGCTCCCCTTTACCATACTTGTGATGAGACAAAAGACAGCAGAACAAACATAATTTATCTATTAGCATTGTTCACAGTGTAAAATGATCTGAACAACTTGAAGTTTTCAGTGTGTTTTTTCCACAACAAATAAAACAGTATTAACTGAGTAGCCATCCTTCAGCCAGCGTATCCATGGTAATGGCTTCCCCACAGCAACGCATCTCAGTGTGAGCTCGCTGCCAACATCTTTCTCTGTGTCATTGATGTGCTCCGCCCATTCTGGGGCACCTGAAGAGAGATCAAATTATCAACTGATTATTTTAAAAGAGCTAGAATTCTCTCTGATGTTACACTTGATATTTCAATCTGAATTTTCAGAAGAAATAATATAAAATAAAGAGACAGAACTAAACCAGAGTTAGCTTTTCCATCTATTAAACGTTTGATTTTGTGCTACCTTCCACATAGAGCCACTGCCGATACCAGTCCATCCCCTTAACATTGAGCGTCTCACACTCGTAGCTGCCCTCGTCCTCATACTGCACATTAATCAGGTGCAGCAAAGCTCCATTCATGCTGACCTCATAGTTAGGTGGAAGATCAGCATCTAACTTCCTCCAGCGAATGTGTGGGAGTGGACTGAAAGGTAAATAATGAGTTTAAATGAAGGAACAACCAAACAAATCTAATGCTGTTTTGAGGAAACACTTTGTTGACTGTGAACCTGATTGTGGGGACACAATCACTTCACTAACAAAACATGATGATGAATCATTATGGTTTCATGGACTTGTACAATTGTTAAGCCATGAGATTTTTTAAAATACAGTATCTTGGAGTAGCATGTAAATAACAGGTAAATTATGCTGCACTTACAAAAATGTGCCAAAAGGAACCATGGTACTACCATGCTTTTTTAATTTATTTTTTTTATTTTTTATTTACCATGGTATTCTTGAAAGTGTCTTGGGGTACCATGTAAATACAATGGTCAGCATATTTCAGTACTAAGGTATATATCAGAGTACAATGGTATTACTTTCTGATGCAATCCCTGTACCATGGTTCTGCCACTGTACCTTTTTTAAGGTTTGTTTTAAATTGCATCCTATATGAACAGCTTTTGCTTTTGTTAACTCACTTTCCAAGGGCAAAGCACTCCAGCGTGATGTTCTGTGCCACCAAAGCATAGGTCTTGGGAAATTTAACACGAATATCAGCAGGATATCTCTTTACCTCCTCTGTGTAAAAGGCAGAGACGAAAAGGTAGGAAATAATTTACTTTTATTTTTCTGAAATAGTTTTGCATGCCTTAGCAATGTGTTTTGCATTCCCTCGCAATCGTTTGCATTCCCTTGAAATATGTTTTGCATGCCCTAAATAATTTTACCATGGTACTACTACAGTAAACATATTTTAGCCTTGATATTCATAGTGAAACCACAGTAATAATACGGGAAAATGAAAACTATGTAAATAAATATTCTAATTTTGTGGTTATAATGGTTTTACTACAAATACCATTAACCAAGGTTAATCTATAGTAAAACCACTGTTAGTATATGGATACAGTATACTGTATTATTACCATTTTTCATTGTTACAACAATATTACTATTGTAAATCCATGGTTTCTGCCAAAAAACAAACAAAAGCAAAAAAACATGGTTAGCCTGGTGTGCAGGACCACGCAGTTGGCACAAAGTGGCTGCATGATAGAATTGCAAATTAAATTCAGAGGGAATTGAGATGTTTTATTTATTATATTGTGCACTTGCAATAGGCCTGCTGCCAACATGGTATATATAGATAAGTCTTCACTGACCTTGCAGCTTGCACCTCAACCCACAGATTTGTGTAAATGAAAAATTGAAAACTTACTTATGATGAACAAAGCATTGATTGTGTAAAAATAATAGATCGTACTGCACAAGTAATAATAATAAAAATATGTGTAGTTAATTAGTTTGATTAGGAGAATAACTTTAAACCTTCCCAGTGAGTTAATGTATTCATAAAGTTTTGTGCCAAACTATAATAAACTTGACGAGAGGACAATGACAAGAGACACTACACGGTCACATTTCAGCACTCCCACAGGGACAGCGAGTTATTGCTATATTCGCCGGGGTGGGGTGGGGGTGGGGGGGGGTTTGGCCATACCCTAGGTTTTTATGAAATGCCGTCGCTGTTGTGGAGAACGCAAAACTTATTGAGAGGGAATGCAAACTATTGCAAGGGAATGCAAAACTTTTTGCGAGGGAATGCAAACTGTTGCGAGGGAACGCAAAACTTATTGCAAGGGTTCACAAACTATTGCGAAGGAACGCAAAACTTAATGCTAGGGAACACAAACTATTGCAAGGGAATGCAAAACTTATTGCGAGGGAATGCAAACTGTTGCGAGGGAACACAAAACTTATTGCGAGGTAACGAAAACTATTGCGAAGGAATGCAAAACTAAATGCTAGGGAACACAAACTATTGCGAGGGAATGCAAAACTTATTGCGAAGGCACGCAAACTATTGCAAGGGAATGCAAAAATTATTGCAAGAGAACGCAAACTATTGCGAGGGAATACAAAACTTATTGCAAAGATAAGCAAATGTGGAGTGGGACGTGGTCGTGTGTCTGTCACTAGGGAGAGAGGAAGTGGTAAGGACCATCACCTGGTGATTAATGATGCGTAACACCTGTTTCTCGTTACAGTGTCGATGGAGTTGGGCTTGAAAAGGCTGCCGAGAACGCCAGTGAGGCAGAGAGAGTTGCATGAAGCTGAAAAGCCACGTCTGTATCTGAAAGCCTGTTTAGTGTTGCATATAGCTGAAAAGACTGCTCTTTGTTTATGAAGCTGAAAAGCCTATACTTTGTCTGTGAAGCTGAACGCTTGAATTAAAGCTGATTTACCTGGACTGCCAACCCTCTTCCTTCCTGTTGGAACCTTTACAGCAAACTATTGCAAGGTAATGCAAACTATTGAGAGGAAACGCAATTTATTGAAAAGGAACGTAAAACTTATTCCAAGGGAATGCAAACTATTGCATGGGAATGCAAAACTTATTGCGAGGGAACAAAAACTATTGCAAGGGAATGCAAAACTTATTGTGTGGGTTCACAAACTATTGCGAAGGAATGCAAAACTTATTGCGAGGGAACGAAAACTATTGCGAAGGAACACAAAACTTAATGCTAGGAAACCAAACTATTGCGAGGGAATGCAAAACGCATTGTGAGGGAATGCAACCTATTGCAAAGAAACGCAAAACTTATTGCAAGGAAATGCAAACTATTGTGAGGGAATGCAGAACTTACTGCAAAGGTACGCAAACTATTGCAAGGCAATGCAAACTATTAGGAGGGAATGCAAACTATTGCAAAGGAACATAAAACTTATTAAAAGGGAATGCAAACTATTGAGAAGGAACGCAAAACTTATTGCGAAGGTACACAAACTATTACGAGGGAACGCAACTATTGCGATGGAACACAAACTATTGTGCGGGAACGCAAAACTTATTGTTAGTGCACACAAAACTATTTCAGAAAACAATTCCCACCCTGTCTGCTAAAGGGCTCAGTTATGAGGAAACAGCTGCACATTTGTTAAAATTCCTTTTAACAAAAAAATCTTGTTATTCAAGATTTCATTTAGATGAACTCACTCTCTATTTGTGGAATCAGAGTTATAGGCATGCTGAAAACACTCTTGCCGATGGTGGGGCTTGACACAAAACAAGAGTAATTCCCAACATCAGAGGCCTCAACTTTAGCGATGTACAGATTCCCAGTGGACTGAGACACAAAACGCCTCTGGTCGGGGTTGATGAAGTTGGGGAAATCATTGTAGATCCAGCGAAACATCACCTCACCTGAGAGAAAAACAAAACGATTCATGAGACATGACAGTTGCGTTGCTGGAAGGACAGTTTTATGCCACTCACATAAATCAAAACAGTGCCCTTTTGGCCTTTAGACCAGCAAAGAATCACAAATGTTTCTCAATTAGAAAAAAGGTTTAGAGTAAGAGGAAAAGGTATGTGATTTGATTAGTGTTTAAGCAGACTTTTATGACCAATTCATGTAGAAATCCAGGTACATTCATAGTTTTTTTTTTCTTTCTGAAACTGTATAAATATTCTACTAAGGGCACTACTAAGTAAAACAAATCACTGAAGTTTTGGTACTACTTTGTTAAACCAGGTTGTACAGTAGGGATGCATGCAGAACAGCTATGTATGAACCTAGGTCTTACTTGGATAGCGAGATGGAGGGGAACACAGCAGCACCGCCCCCTGCCCCTCCTTCACATTCACTGGCTCTCTCTCATCTGTGGGGAACTGATTCAGGTCTGCAGACAGAAAATAAGGAGAGAAGATTCGAGGGAAAAGCAGGAGAGGATGATATTCCGCACAATCTCAGTAATAGATTATGGTTGAACTCAACACATTTTTGTCTATATAAACAGTCCTATCTGTCACATACATCCAAACGTGACAGTGGCCTCCTTGCTGATGACAGTGCCATACACATTCTTGGCCACACACACATATTTCCCAGCATGCTTTCCCTTGTCTGGGTTGGTGATGACCAGGTTTCCCCCCACCAGGCTGAAGTGCTCATCAGGCTGCTCCATCAGTTTAATTTCCCAATTGTTCAACCACCATCTGAGAAAAAAACATGATTTTTTTTTTTTTTTTTAACCAAAATAGTCTTTTGAGGAATCACTAGCAATACGTTACAATAAGGTTAATTTGTTAATATTAATTAACAACATCAGTTAACATGAACTAACAATTAACAACGTTTTTACAGCAATTATTAATCTTGGTTAATGTTAATTTCAACATAAAGTAATACATTTTTAAAATCAAAAGTAGTATATGTTAAGTTAATTAGTTAATGCACTATGAACTAACAATGATATTTGTATTAACTAACATTAAAAAGGATTAATAAATGCTGTAAAAATATAGTTTACTGTTATTTTATGATATCTAATGCATTAACTAATGTAAACGAATGGAATTATTGTAAAGTAATACTGAATAATTTCTCACAGATTCCTTGTGCAAGAGCCAACTATTTAATTTATGAGTCCCTGTAATAGTGTACTGTTAGTAATAGTAGATACAAAGACAAATGGATAAAAATAGAGAAATTACTTGATATAGGCTGGTGGGTTGGCCCGCACCCTGCAGTTCATGGAGATTTTGTTCTCTGGAGAATCCTCTGCGTACACTGTGTCCAAAGGCTCCTCTTCAAATATAGGCCCAAAACCTGTGGCCTCCTCTGATGAACAATACCGTGATCTAGCATTATTGTCAATCTACAGAAACCTATCAATATGCAGACAGAATTGCATGCTATAGCCTAATATTTTTATGCTATTGCATGAAAAAAGCTCAAATAAAACATACAAATCTATTATTGTTATTCTTCTTATTATAAAATATTATGTATTATTATTAATTAATGAATAATAATAATAATAATAATAATATATTCTTCATATACAGGATATGAGGGACTTAAAGGTGGTTTTCAAACTGGGCACGTTTGCTGCGGTCCGAATCTGAGTGCGATTTCAAGATTTTGAGCGAAGGTTTCAGCGTAGATTGTATGTGTTTTCGGCTCATATCAGCGTGGATTGCACAATACGATTCAAGCTTTGCAAAGGAACTATTATTAAAAGATGGGGCAGTTAAAATTAGACCACAAAACCGTAACCAATTCCATTCATGACTGTTTGATAATTTATGATGTGCTTGAGTGAACAGTTTGATTAATTCAGATGAAATGTGTTGGGTGTACGTTATGTGTTGACCTGGAAATGTAATTTTATAATGTTTTGTGAAATTGTTCATTTTCTTCAGATTGAGCTTCAAATATGGCTGTACTTGAGGGGCTGAACGATGTTAGCCAATCACAACAGTGGGCATTTACGTTGAAGTCTTAAAGGGCCAGACAGTTTAAAACTGAGCGTTTTCAGACAGAGGGCCAGAGACAGGGTGGAAAATTATTATTATAATTATTATATATGACTAAATTATGACTGACTGTTTTGGTCCAAAGAAATAATCACTATCATTAAAAGTTGACCTCAGGGAAGATAATAAAATTATTTAAAAAAAAAGAGTATGTCATGATGACCCCTTTAAAATCGGCAAAAACGCATGCATAAGTTATTTTAATTCCTGAACAAGTGCAGACCCGGGTACAGGTTGCTTCTTTACTCATGAAAACTGTGCCACAGTTCCATTGCAACAAGCTCAGACCAACTCCTACAGGTAGACTCGAGTTTGGTACCACGGTCTGCAAACCAGCTTTCATATTACCAATTTTTCATGCAAACCGTGCTCTGTTTCGGACTAAACTGCCAGTGTGAAAGCCCCCAAAGACAGAGATGCGTCTGACTTACTGTCAAAGATTCTGGGTTCAAAGATCCTGGGCTTAATTGCAGCTGAAAACAGTTCAACAATCATCATTTTAACAGTGCTTGAAATTTTAAATTTGACATTTTGGTGGAGAATAATCCATAAAACAGCATTATTTTACATGTTTACTTTAAAAAGTACTTTAAAGTACTCACCAGCTGATAAGAAGAGAGTGGCGAGGATACAACGAAACATGGCTGAGGTTACCATCTTGATGATTTAACAGTTAAAAACCAGGCCTGTGAAAAAAAAAAGAAACAACATGAAAGAGGGAGAGAGTGAGAGTGTGTGTGAATAAAGTGCTGTCTAGCTGCAGTGTTGAGTAATGGCGGCTACATAGTCCAGACTCCCGCTCTGCACCATGTGATATCAGCCTGTGTCTAAAAGAGCGACACTAACCATTTATCACATCCTGACTCAGCAATTTGTGACATCTCTCTCGCTCTCACACAGATATACATAAACTCCTAACACACACGTTGTATGTAGAATGTTTCCCTATATGCTTAGGGAAACATCTGTCTGCGGAAAATAACATACAAAAGATGGAAACAGAAACAGAGAAAGTAAATCTAATCCTTAGAGTATGCCTTGCGTCAGCATAGCTGAGTATGCATTACTGAGTATAAGAATGCAGTCTTAGAGATGGAGTCTTGCTGATACCCTCCTTGTCCTTGCTAACACATGCAGCATCTCTTATCTGCCTGCGCTGCACTTTTATACATTAACCCTTGCTGCCCACTGATGTGCCCATTTATTGTGAATCTTCAGGATTTGGCTATGTCTGTTACACATATGCAATTTCCTAGGCCATCCATATGACTGTCCACCATGCAAGTCATGCACATGTGGTCTAATTCTATTCAGGGTATTTTCATCCATTTGTAATTATAATCTTATTGCATCTTCTGATCTGCTGTCTGCTTCAGTCCTGCATACTCGGATTTAGGTCACGGCTCACTGTAAACTCATGCTCAGGGTGTGGCAGTAAAAAATCAGCTGACTCAAAATAATCTTCAAACACAGGGTGAAATACCATTTGCCTTTTCATTTTAGGTAGGCCTATTTGAATAATAAAAACATAAAGATAAAAGATGGATGTGTAATATCTATTTCCAGACAAAAATATTATGCAGTCTCAAGAGGAAACTTAAAAAAGTCTATGATCTTGTCAACCCATTATAACTCTATATAGTCACAAAACAATAGCAATCTAATTAACTGCGTAACTGGTGGCAACTGTCCACTAGCGCCACCCACTGACATTACACTGTTATTACAATCTCCATCCTTCTTGTTACCGGGCGACCGAGGATGAACTTCTGTCCCGTTTCAACTTTAGACAAGTAAATATCCTGTCGCATATGTGCATATATGTATGGTTAATCATTCCACTATGCAATCCTATCACTCTTTGTGAAAATGAATCCTGCAATTTTGATGTTGACATCAACTATGACCAGACTAATCCACCCTGTTCCTCTGCATTGCGGTATATGGCCAAACTCGTCGGAACACCCTCCTCATCCTAGAATAGAATAGTCTCCGAAAGGTCTTAGAGCCCTTATATTTTCATCAGAATAACGCAAGGTCATACATATGAAGTAAACTTACCGAGAGCATGGGTGAAACGCCAGAGAATCCTCCCCAAAACCCCCCACACCTGGACCAGAACCGCCGCAGCAGAGACAGACGGCGCGCGTGCGGCACCAGTCTGCTATTGGCCGAGCGCGGATTCTGCGCGAGCCAGCATCCTATTGGACTGAGTGATGCTCTCTGTGTCCATGTGCTACTGCAGTGGATCTAAACTTGTCAAGGTGATTTTGTTATGGTAGCTGAGTGTCAGTTGATTTCAAAATGTTCAACAAAGAGGCGCAGTTGATATCTGATAATGTTTAGGGGAATGAAAGGATAAGCCATACACATCTGTTCAAATCCAGTGGATTAAATTCTTACACTGCAGGAGGAGGGAGAAATAGATTATGTGTTGTTTATTAAGAGAAACAGAAATTTCTGCTTAAAGTCCTGTGCATATGGAAGGGTGCCACTTACAGTGTTTTTGATTGTCTTAAATATTTTCTTTGGTCATTGAGAACAGACTTTGCATGTTTTTGTTTTTCTCTCTGATACTCAGTATTCAGAAAAAAATCCAAACTCTGAGAATCAATCTAATTGGATAAAAAGGCAGAATGATGGGCGAACATCAGCACAGCTATGGGAAGAGGCTTTACTCTTCAAGACAGCTGCACAGGGATAATTTATGCATAATACTTGTACAAACTTACCCATGCATTTTAACATACACTTCTTATATTTATGTTGAACATACTTAAAGGAATATTCCGGGTTCAATACATGATAAGCTCAGTCGACAGCATTTGTGGCATAATGTTGATTATCACCAAAAAAATTATTTCGAGTCATCCCTCCTTTTCTTACATTTTTGTAATTTATTTTTTTTAAATCAGGTTTACAGTAAGGCACTTACAATGGAAGTGAATGGGACCAATTTTTGGAGGGTTTAAAGTCAGAAATATGAATCTTATAATTTTATAAAAACACTTACATTGATTTTTCTGTTGACACTTGTGTATTATTTGAGCTGTAAACTGTAATTTTTACAGTCATATTAGGGTTTTATTGTTTATGCCGTTACTTTGTCATGACAGCTAAGTTGTAAAATTGGATATAAATTTACATACAAAATGTTAGTAAGCAATTTTATCACACTAAAATCATGTTAACATGTATTGTTTGTCTTATGGCTATACTTTTTTTTAATGTATTTTAACGTTTACAAATTGACCCCAGTGACTTCCATTGTAAGTGCCTCACTGTAACCCACATTTTTTCTTTTTTTTAAAGAAGTCAAAGGAGAAGGGGCAATATTATGCCACAAATGCAGTTGATCGAGCTTAACTTTTACTGAAGCGTGAATATTCTTGAATCTCTTTTCAAATGTTAGCCTCGGACATCATTCACTTTAATGGCATAGGGAAAAGATGCAACGGAAGTGAACGGTGACTGAGGCTAACAATCTGCCTAAAAGAGGGTATGGATTTGGATCAACATGCGAGTGGGTTGGCTAAATGATAACAGAAATTAAATTTTTGGGTGAACTATCCATTTTATTCTTATTTGAAGGCCTACTCAAATCATTTAGTTATAGTGTCAAACTTTAAGAGATTAGTTAAAGTAGTAACATGCTGCTGAATAAAATCAAGAACAGACAGGTGGTAGTGAAATCCAGAAACCAACGTTTATTTTAATTCTTTTATATACAAAATATTTTTGTAAGGATATTATAGAGTAAACCATTTCACAGCCTTTCATGCTTTATTTTCATGTAGCCTTAACATTAACCAGAATAGTATTTCTCACACTACATTTCATTCTTCATTGCCCCCCTGACATAAACACATCAGTAGATTCTGCACCCACAGCAGTGCAATCTGCCCTCCTTCTCTGAAGATGCGTCCACTTCTTTTGATTACTTATTCTCTTATTTTACCTAAACCATCTGTGCGCAAAATTCAGAAACATCTGGCAAAATCAAAAATAAAACGGTGCCAGTGAAAGAATATAAGCTGATGTGTATGTGAATTCAGATGGAACACTGTGCAGTTTCTGCAGCATTACCTTGTAGGCTACTCTGTCACCTTTTGCACTGATCCAAGACCTGTTTTTTCTTGTAATAGAGATGCATGGGATTTAGGAATAGAGGTTTGTTGTCACTTAAAAAAAGGTGTAAGGTCTTTTTAAAGTAATTTACAGTACACAAATTGCTGGGACAGTCCCGCTTGAGCATCCTAGGTTAAGTTCAAGTGTCAACCCTACCTGGGATGTCTCTTCTCGTCTCAAATCATTTTGGCTGGATATTTACAAAGCAATGTCATATCTATATATTAAAAAGCAGACATTTCCAAACTTAAAAAACTTGATGCAAGTTATGACAAGCTAAATCATGAAAATCTAGGGACTCGCCAAAAAAAGGCTCACCCCATATATACAGTGGAGACACGCACATGTACTCATAGACACACTCAATCATACACTCATGCAAACAGGCACACACACTTCTCATACACCCATATATCCACGCATGCCTGCATAAATGCATACATAGACTTAAAATCTCAATTTCTCCAGCCATATTTGATGACAGCACCACTGCGGACTGTGTTTGGTGAAGCCCTGATTTCACTACACTCAACAGCTTGTAATACTTCATAACATGCAATAACATGATTTTAAAAAGGGTTACATGTGAAAAGGTGTATATTTATGCCTTATGGTATTGCATACAGTGAGATTTGTCAGGACAGGCTACTGCAATTACCAAAGTCGGTTGTTTCAATCAACGTTATGAGCTTTCCAAAGTGCCATCAATGTGTCCGATCAGACCAATCAATGACAGTTCACTTATTACAGAAAAGTGGCAGTATTTTTAGCTGTTCATAAGGGGAATGAGAAGCCCCTCATCCCGAATTGAGGTGATTTTAACTTTTGTGGACGGTGATAGCGAATGTTTTTGACATCAACTCCTTGAGTCTTGTGGTCTTGAATCCACACAGGACCTCAGCATTGCTTGTAGAACTGATATCTGAATTCAAAAGCGAACAGAGGGAATTTGTCTGTGATTATAGAATGTTTTCTACCAAGGCACTAAGGAACCGTGCTGAGAGGCCTTCCTTGCATCCCTTACTGTGAGACCCCACCAAGGACATTGCGAGATGTTTTATCCACTTGGAGATCGACGCAGTGGGCAGGAGGACACATGGCCAAAGGGGTGGCTACATGGCTGACTAGGGGCTTTCCTTCACAATGCAGTTTAGAATAAAAGTCCTGGTTGATATGTAACTCCTTAAAGGCTAGGGTATACTTCGCATTTCTGTGTACCGTTCCATCTCACGCACAGCCTTTCAAAGTGTACTCTTCTGACAGAAAGTACTGCAAGCCCTTTTGACATTTTATCATGTGCAGGATATGTTACAGTTGTGCTCAAAAATTTGCATACCCTGGCAGAAATTGTGAAATTTTGGCACTGATTTTGAAAATATGACTGATCATGCAAAAAAACTGACTTTTATTTAAGGATAGTGATCATATGAAGCCATTTATTATCACCTAGTTGTTTGGCTCCTTTTTACATCATAATGATAACAGAAATCACCCAAATGGCCCTGATCAAAAGTTTACATACCCTTGAATGTTTGGCCTTGTTACAGACACACAAGGTGACACACACAGGTTTAAATGGCAATTAAAGATTAATTTCCCACACCTGTGGCTTTTTAAATTGCAATTAGTGTCTGTGTATAAATAGTCAATGAGTTTGTTAGCTCTCACGTGGATGCACTGAGCAGGCTAGATACTGAGCCATGGGGAGCAGAAAAGAACTATCAAAAGACCTGCGTAACAAGTTAATGGAATTTTATAAAGATGGAAAAGGATATAAAACGATATCCAAAGCCTTGAAAATACCATTCAGTACTGTTCAATCACTTATTATGAAGTGGAAAATTCAGGGATCTCTTGATACCAAGCCAAGGTCAGGTAGACCAAGAAAGATTTCAGCCACAACTGCCAGAGGAATTGTTCGGGATACAAAGAAAAACCCACAGGTAACCTCAGGAGAAATACAGGCTGCTCTGGAAAAAGACAGTGTGGTTGTTTCAAGGAGCACAATACTTGTTGACCCCTCTCCAAACATAGCGCTTATGGTTGTGACCATAAAGCTCAATTTTGGTCTCGTCACTCTAAATTACAGTGTGCCAGAAGCTGTGAGGTGTGTCAAGGTGTTGTCGGGCATATTGTAACCAGGCTTTTTTGTGACATTGGTGCAGTAAAGGCTTCTTTCTGGCAACTCGACCATGCAGCTCATTTTTGTTCAAGTTTCGTTGTATTCTGCTCCTTGAAACAATCACACCGTCTTTTTCCAGAGCAGCCTGTATTTCTCCTGAGGTTACCAGTGGGTTTTTCTTTGTATCCCGAACAATTCTTCTGGCAGTTGTGGCTGAAATCTTTCATGGTCTACCTGACCTTGGCTTGGTATCAAGAGATCCCGAATTTTCCACTTCTTAATAAGTGACTGAACAGTACTGACTGGCATTTTCAAGGCTTTGGATATCGTTTTATATCCTTTTCCATCTTTATAAAGTTCCATTACCTTGTTACGCAGGTCTTTTGACAGATCTTTTCTGCTCCCCATGGCTCAGTATCTAGCCTGCTCAGTACATCCACGTGAGAGCTAACAAACTCATTGACTATTTATACACAGACACTAACTGCAATTTAAAAAGCCACAGGTGTGGGAAATTAACCTTTAATTGCCATTTAAACCTGTGTGTGTCACCTTGTGTGTCTGTAACAAGGCCAAACATTCAAGGGTATGTCAACTTTTGATCAGGGCCATTTGAGTGATTTCTGTTATCATTATGATTTAAAAAGGAGCCAAACAACTATGTGATAATAAATGGCTTCATATGATCACTATCCTTAAATAAAAGTCAGTTTTTTTGCATGATCAGTCATATTTTCAAAATCAATGCCAAAATTTCACAATTTCTACCAGGGTATGCAAACTTTTGAGTACAACTGTATATTAGAATTAAATGTTCAATTCTAATTTCACATATCATTACATATTACTAGTAAAAAATTATATATTTTTTACACCAAGAATTACATTGTTCCTAGTGCAGATGTCCATTCCTGATATCAACTACTTTATTACAGCTAGTGAAATGCAAATTTGTGATATCTGTAAATGCATTTTAACATGTTAGATCTGGTGTTTCAGATTTTTGGAAATGGTTTTCAGATAACAATAAATTGGAGAGTGATTAAAGATATCTTAAAAGCCTTTTTAACTAGTAACAATCACATTACAGATATTAGAAATTAATATTGCCACTAGTGAGAACCAAATGCATTTTTACTAGTTGCAATTCAATTGTTGATATTAGGAATGGACATTTTCATAAGTAACAATATAATTATTGATCGTTTTTACTAGTTGTACAGCACTGATATGTGAAATTTCAATTTCAGTTAGTAGGAAATTAATTATAGATATCTGTATTGATACGAACTGGAGTGAATGACGTGTAATTCTGCTAGTAAAATACCATTACAGATATCAAAAAGTATGTTTTTTTCTAGTTAAAAATCAATTTTTGAAATCAAGAATGGGTAATTCCATGAGTAATGACGTAATTTATTATATCAAGAATTAATGTTTTTACTAGTGCAACCCTAATTACTGATAACATAAAGTTAAATTTTAACTAGTAGTAATTCCATTGCTGATATCAAGAATTAGCATTTAAACTGTGCAGATGACACGGACTCTCCGTGTGTCTAGAAAAACAGGGCTACACGTGGAATTTGCACAAGATGTAGCGGCACACTGAAAACTGAAGTATACTTTGGCCTTAAAGGGATAGTTCACACAAAAATTAAAATTCTCTCATCATTTGCTCACCATCATGCAATCCCAGATATGTATGAATTTCTTTCTTGTGCTGAACACAAACGAAGATTTTTAGAATAATATTTCAGCTCTGTAGGTCCTCATAATGCACGTGATTGGGTACCCAAATTTTAAAGCTCAAAAAGGACATAAAGGCAGCATAAAAGTAATCCATAAAACATTTTGGAGCTTCAAAATGTTGGTACCCATTCACTTGCATTGTGAGGATCTACAGAGATGAGATATTCTTCTAAAAATCTTTGTTTGTGTTCAGCTGAAGAAAGAAAGTCATACACATCTGGGATCCCATGAGGGTAAGTAAATGATGAGAGAATTAAAGTTTTTTAACATTTTTAAAGTTTCTCAGTGTCTTTTTTTTTTTTTTTTCAGGGATAAAACAGCAAAAAAAAAAAAAAAAAAAATCTGTTGTAAATAAATAAATATATCAAAATGTTTACCACAAGAAAACTGAAAAAGGACACAACATGTCCGTGTGTGTGAGTGACAGTTTGTCTGCAAAGAGTGCTTTTGTGTCATAAACATGCTACTTTTCATCTCTGATATCCAGTTTTGAAATTCTACTGTGGTTTTTGTATTTTCATAGAGCTTCTGTCTGTCAAAAAAGACGCCTAATAGCTTTTACACACAGTCACATACTTCACAACAATGCCCACAAAGACATTGGTGCTTTAAATGTGTATAATACCGATTTGAACACTGACGACAGAACACGACAGGCATTAGCTTTGAAGCAAAGGTGAGCGTCGTATTCGGACAAGATTCACAGTCTACACAACGCTGGCTAACGTTGATTCGCTGAGGGCGTGATGATTAGATTAAGTGATTCCATGCAAGTCCAGTGGACAAGATGGTGAGATACAATGCTGTCTGACAGTGATGGGGCCATGTTAATTAAATATTTTCTTATATATGTCAATTTACAGTATATATTCATATACACATATATTGATATATATGTATGCTTGCCAAAAGATAATACAGTGATTACACCTATATATCATTTGACCAATCAAGGTAAAGCTAAAGGTAAAGGACTGGCCCTCTGGTACTTACAGTATACGTATACTCTTGCATATGTATGACATTTTGCATCTCTCTCTCTCTCTCTCTCTCTCCTCCACATTCCTTACATTCTAATGAGGGTCATTGTTTGTTGCTTGATGCCTATTTCCTGTGTGATGTCAGGGAGTCACAGTGCAATAGAGACAGCCTGTTCTCCATATGATGGTGTGACAAAGGGGGCTGGGTCTTGGATGGGTCAAAGGTCATGGAGCATTTTCAGGCAGTTACACAAAGGAGTTCATGGCGTTGACTGGGGATGGAGCTTCCGAACTCTCGTTGCCCTCTGCTGTGTCCTTTTCCTTCTTTCCACTGTACTGGCCGATAAAGGAGCCGTCCTCGTTGAACTGTCCATCTCCACCTTCTCCATAATCGACCAGGCTGTCATCACTGTCGTCCTTCTTTACTGTGCCATTGGAAGGGGTCCGGCTGCCCTTGAGGGGCTTGTGGTCCTCAGTGTCACTGATATAAAGAGTAGAGACAAGGGGTAGGGGAGGATATTACAATGCAACAATTTAAAGCAACTAAACTAGCCAATGTATGGAGATTTCCAAAACGTCCATTTCCAAGAACATGCTGTTTAGTGCAGGTGAGACAGTCCTTATATGTGTCTCTATTGGAGGGTCAGTTAATGTCATAACTGGTCATAACGTGCATTTGGAAGGGTAAGTTTGGGCACATTCATCACAATGCATGGAGCATCTCTCTCAGAATCAGAAAAATCGTAAAAATAATCATTGAGAATTTCTAATCAGATGCAGTTAAATAATAATAAAATAAGGTAAGATCACAACAAGCAGTCCAAAAATACATGATGATTTCAGATTCAAACTTATTTTAGTAAAAGCTTTAGGTTTGGCTTTGTCCACATGAGATCTACCATTGTATGCTCAATGATGAAGCAACAGTACACAGTGAATCACGGGCGATTTATGCATGCAAGACTTGTAAAGCCCCTCTTACCTTTCTAAAGACCTGAACTCCCCCCAAAATCAAAACACACAGGAACCAATGAGACAGACTGACATGTTTGACAATGATGGTAACAACTTTACATTTAAGACAAAGATACAGTATGTAGTGACATCATACACTCATACACAACAAATGACAGACTTCATGAACAGGACAAATGCAATAATTACACACAAAATGAACATCTGTAGAAATGACTGCTGTCAAATGCAATTCTGATTTGGCACATTCAGAAGCTAAAATTGAATTTATAAAAGATTTCAATTATATTCAAAGTTTTACAATATATAATCAAATATATAAATGATCAGGAATTCAATTTGCCTCATTTGAATTTATTGAATTTATGCCATGAATTATCTCAGTTGAGGTGAGACCAATTCATCCCTGTTCCAATCCCATTTACTGCATTGTTACTGCAATAATAATGACAATATGACAAGACAGACAACAATAAAAACATACACAATTACAAAACAATAAATAAAATTGAATAATGATGATAATAAATATGGTTGATGACAATAAATATCAATGATGACACAAAATAAAATACCAAATCACAGCAATAAGTCCAACATTCATGTAAAATCAGGAAGGCAATTGATTTGACACTTAAGATGTGTTAAATTAAAAATGTTATACAGTCACATAATACAGAGCTTTGGTTCAGGCTTGTTATATTTAAAGTATAAAATGTTTGCTCCTTTCCTCAAGCTGTTTGTGCAGGGAGGTTTACATTCATCTCAGAGGAATGAAAAAATTACGGTCTGAATCCCTGAGCAAGAGGAGAGGTTTGTTTTCAATGAATTTTGAAATGAAAACAAATCAGTTTAATACTCAAACATTTTCTATGATTTCTGACCATAGTGATATAAATAACTAGATTAAGTCCTATCTGTCGTTCTCCTCACCTGTACTCCCCAAATGTCCCATCGTCCTCTTTCATGGGTTGGATCTCTGGGTCTTGGTGGGCATCTTCTTTCTCTTTTACTTTGTGTAAAATGGAAATCAGAATTTTACATGGTGTAAAGGTTTGTCATGTGATAATTAACAGACTTTGTTTAAAGTTTGCATTTTTATCATTTAAAAAATGATTTACTTTATTTATAATTTTTTTAGAGCTGTCAGAATTAACGCATTAACACGTGATTAATTTAAAAAGTTTAACGTGTTAATTTTTCTTAATTGCAATAAATGCATTTACCAATAATACAGCATAAACCAGAACTTTTTGGGAGGGCGGAACCTTTTTAATGTGTCCGCCCAGAGTCACAACACTGATGCACACTTCACAACACACACAACAGCGCTTCCCTGTCAGTGATAAAATTATGGAGAAAGGACGTCTTAGCACTATTTGATGTATAAAACAAGCCCAGATGGGATTTGCAATAGAAATCAAGTATTTTCAGCCTATTTAAGGCGCATTTTAATTGCTACAGAAGCACATCAAGTCGTAACTATCACCAAAATGCAGAATGAGGTGTTTTTCTCTGCAAGTGCTTTTCATGTGGAGTTCAAAGTGCTGCTTGACACTGGCGTTGACCCTCTGATGAATGCAGCTTCACAATTGCTGTAACAAAGTGGATAGCCACAGTCTACTGGCAGATTAATACTGGGGAGGATGAGAGTTTAAGAGATGTAATGCCCATTGCAATGAATATTCAACCTATGGGGATACTAGTTCTTTTAATTACTCAAACTCCCACTTAGACTTTGGGAAACATTTAATGTTACTTGAATTGGTGCTATTTTAGTGCATTTCTGTCTTTACACTGTAGAAGGCTTTATTTTGAAAATGTTAATAAAGTATTACATTGTTACATAATGTTTTTTGTTTTCTTTCCCAAGATGGAAGTAAATTTATTTTGACAGGAAAAGCTGTATATATGGTGTAATATTTCAGCATTTTCAAAATCTGCAATTAATAGCGATTACAAAAAAATATGCGATTAATCACAATAAAAAAACTTTTAATTGACTGATAGCACTATATTTTTTCAAATGAGAGTATCCCTTAAGGGAGGTTTTGTCAGATTTAGCTCACTTACTAGCAAAGACCATACACATACACTCACCTGGGTATTTGCCTCCTTTGTTCCTCTTAATGAAGCAAACGATGAGGAGTACCAGTATCAGTAAAGCAATGGCACACATCAGCCCTATAAACCAGCCCTGTGTGGCTATGTCAACTTGCTTGTTGGTCATGGCTGCAAACATAAACACACACACACACACACAGAAAATGAGAGAGGTAGTAGATCCAAAATCAGAACCAAACCTTACTTCAAATTTTTAGACGTAAAAGTTAATTTAAATGAATTTATCATGCAGACAGC
Organism: Myxocyprinus asiaticus; assembly: GCF_019703515.2. Lineage (NCBI taxonomy): Eukaryota > Metazoa > Chordata > Actinopteri > Cypriniformes > Catostomidae > Myxocyprinus > Myxocyprinus asiaticus. Next base: position 19,438,409 of record NC_059388.1, read on the forward strand.
ACAAAAAAATAATAAACAAAAATCAGGGAATACCATACATTAAACTTTCAGAGCTTTGTTCATGAACACATGCTGAAGTGTGCTCTAGAGATCGACCAGTATTGTTTTTGTATAACCGATATGGAAACTTATTACTGAAGAGTTTTGTGGCACTATTTGTCTTCCACTGTGCAAGTTCATCTTTGTCTAACTTTATCAGTAAACCCGATATTAAAGAACAAACAACTGATTAAGAGGTCAAATGTAAATTTCAGTAAAAAATATCAAACCAATCGTCGGTTTATCTCTAGTGTGCACACAGAATGAATTAATAGCATCAACAGCAAAATAGAAATTGACATCATGTGTACATCACAATCAACAACAAGAGTAAAAAAAAAAAAAAAGAGTTCGAGTCACGATATGGAAAAACAACCAGGTGCTTTGAGGAAGACTGTTCATTTATGATCCTTTCACACTGTATGGTAAAAAAGCAAGAAAGAAGAAAAAAAGGAATTCTGGCATGCATCTACTTTTCCATGAACCTGTCTGGACACCAAGCATGCTTAATTTGTTAACTATAGGTGATGTCTGGAACTGAAGTTGGGAGGGGCTTCATGGGTGCGTGACAGGTGTCTCCAGCTGTCTATAGACATGCGCTCCTCACCTGGAACTGTAATCAACAGCTCCTCTGTACTGTGGACCGTTGCGCCGGAGTGGTCTTTGGCTACCACCCGAACCCTATAGGACATCCCCGGCTTTAGTCCTCTAATCTGATATGTCCGAGTGCCATTTACAAACTCTGTTTTCCAGGGTTCTTTACCTGGAGAGCAGCAAAATGTTAAAATATTTTTTTATTATTATTTGCATTAGTTCTTTAAGGCGACTACTGTATTTATATCAGGTCAGATCAAGTGGATCTTTTTTTTTTCTTTTTTTAAAGCTTAACAAGATCTTTTGAGAAGTAATTGTGTTTTGATATCACATGATACATTTGTATTCCAGACCTCTTTAAATTGCTGGAAATGTCACTAGGGCACAGCTATTTCATATTGGAACGCACAAAAATTGTAAGAAGGGAAAGCTTACTGTTATCAACAACATATTCCACATAAACATTCCTATCCGGACCAGAATATTCCCAGCTTATCAAAGCATGGTCCTCCTCCACGGAGGAGTTCACGCTCCCAAACATCCTACCAGCAGGTGGCGCTGATCACACAGAGGGAAAAACACAAGTGACAAGAATTAAGAAAATCCTTAAAGGGATAGTTCACCCAAAAATACAATTTCTGTCCTCATTTACTCACACTCGTGTTATTCCAAACCTCTATGACGGGTTTGGAACGACATGAAGATGAGTAAATGATAACATCATTTTCATTATCGGGTCAACTATTCATTTAAAACCCCTTAGGGTCACAATACAAATCCTGTTTATTTAGAAATCAGGAGTAATTTGCAATTAATGCCCTGGCTGACTAATGGACCAATTATAATATTAAAAACTATTAGAAGGCATATTTTCTATTTTAATGACTAGTATGACTCACTTTCTTATTAGAATTCCTGACTGAGTCATCATTTAATGAAAGTGACACCTTCTATCTTCTATCTAAGTCTATAGTCCCAGGCTAAGCACAACAATCGAGGAAAGAGATAAAGGTGCCAGGCCAGAAGTGTTTATACCATTGTGCAATGAGGGCTGCAAAGATTGAGTGACAGGGGGGGTTGGTGGTGGTGGAGGGGGGGCTGAGCCTGAAAAAATACAGAGAAAATTGAAGCAACAAGGAACAACACAACTCATTAGAAAGAGAGAAAACAAGGCAGAAAGTGAGAAATACAGTTCATTGAGTTGTCAGCATGCAGAAACATGCAGATCCCTGGTGCAATAAGAGCTAGTTATGCTGCAGAGAGGAAGTTGGGATCAAGGCAGAGAGAGATCTGGGTGTCTTGTTATATTACATTAGAACAGTATTTCCTAACCTTCTGTTTTATGTACACCAACAGCCCCACCAGTAGTGCTCAAGTACCGCTTCATCAACACAAAACCAGAAAAGCACTCCTTTTAACTCCTTCTCTCATCATTTACTCACCCTTATGCTATACCAGAAGTGTATGACTTTCTTTCTTCTGTTCAAGACAAAAAAATATTTTTAGAGGAATATCTCAGCTCTGTAGGTCCTTACGATGCAAGTGAATAGTGACCAAATGCTCCAATAAGCACATAAAGGCAGTATAAAATAATCCATATCACTCCAGTAGTTAAATCCATATATTCTGAAGCAATCTAATCGGCTTTGTGTGGGAACCGATCAATTACTGTACATCTTGTAATTGCAGTCTCTAGGCACGATCATGATTTCAAGCTCGATTACGCTGCCTAGAGCTTGACGCATGGGCAGAGCGATAGATGGCGCTAGGAAGTGTAATCAAGCTTGAAATCATGATCGCCAAGGAGACTGCTGATGTCAAGATTTATAGTGAAAAAGGAGTTATATTTTTGGCCTGTTCTCATCCAAAACCGATTGGATCGCTTCAGAAGACAGGGTTTAAACTACTGGGGTCTTATGGATTACTTTTTGGTCACTATTCACTTGCATTATATGGACCTACGGAGCTGAGATATTCTTCTAAACATCTTTGTTTGTGTTCTGCAGAAGAAAGAATGTCATACACATCTGGGATGGCATGAGGATGAGTAAATGATGAGAGAGTTTTCATTTTTGGGTGAACTATTCCTTTAATATTATCAAAATAGTCATTATTACAATTACGCACTTTAAAACAAAGAGTCAAGATTTAAATCAATCAATGTTGTGGTTGAAAAACAGGCTCACCAAGTGGCCTCCAAGTGTTGTGTTTTTAAGGAAAATTAGGATTGAGATGAGTTTTTGGACACTTGAGTCACTCTTAAAAATGTATGAATGTCATTGCATAAGACACTATCAATATAAAACCAAGTTGCATTTGAAAAAAAAAAAATGAAGCTAGGCTTTTTCTCAGAATTAAAGTCACTTTTCTTAAGAAGACTTTGTTTTAGGAAAATCCCTTTTAACAAACTAGTCCCAAAGTAGTTTTTTGAGGCTGTATGAAGTCAGTTCACCTCAAACAGCAGTGTCCTAGCAAAGTAACCACAGGTGTAGTTCATTGCATTAACTGTGAATAAGTTTCACAAATTTTGACAACCAGAAAGTGTTCAAATAATTTTTGAATGATTATATTTTGAACAATAAAAATATATTACTTTATACAGTAGTTTAAACACAAACAGTTGAAATGTGTGTTTGTTCTATATACATTTAAAATAAATGCCACTTGGTTTAAAAAAAATAAATGTATATAATGCAATGAAATTTATACATTTTTAAGTTTGGCTTAAGTGTATAAATCATTTTTGGGGCCACAATATGTTCTGCTACAAGTGACAACGCGTACACATATTGCTTAATTTTCTGTCCTTAAAAAGTAACTGAGTATGTTAAGCCACTAACTACAAATAACATGATGATATTAATAGTTCTTAATTATATTAATGTTTTGACAGCCCTAATATTTTTATATTAAAGTTGTAATCTTTGTTTTATAGGTTTAATGAGGCAAAATCTTAATCTTTCCAAGTATCCATTGAAACCTGTTTACATATAACTGGTTTGGACTGCAGTAGGTCAGCCTACACTGCAACATATCTAGTGTCCTCACCTACACTAACTAAACAACAGATGTTCTAGTTCTAGTTCAGTCCTAATGAAAGCAGTGGGATGGAATTTGCATCTGTTGCTAACATGATTCTCCATGGCAGCAGGTTCGATCAGGTGTGAAGCTGTTTGGCCTGGGGAAGTTCATGCATATGTATCTATTTGCTTTTAATGCTACAGTGACTCTCTAGTCTCATAGCTGATGCTTGACCAGCATGCATTTTCATCAGCCTGATACTGGTGTTACCTTTACCCGCCTCTACTGCGGGATGTCGAATTAAAGCTTTAGAGAGAAGAGAGAAAGAAAGGGAGACAAAGATAGAATGAATGTAAGTAGAAAGCACCTGACAGCCATTCATTTAAAAATAGAATGTTTCCAATTGTGTATGTTGCGAAACATAATGCTGCATAAGGAAGATACATTTAAATGTACAACAACAATGATTTAACTATGGAAATCAAAAAGAAAGAGAAACAGAACCATTTCCATTTAAGGCAGATCCAAAGCGTCTTACAAAAGAGCTTAGTTTCGCAGACAAAACTAAATATAGTCAAAAATAAAAGTTGCACAGACTGAAGTGAATGGCATTAATGGCTAATATCGGCTTACAATTGAAAATGGCAGTGCAAGGCAGCAAAAGATTTGGGTTTTCGGTAAATTTAGGTTAGGCTCTGTGTAAATAAAATGCTGAATTATAGCCGACACTCAGCATGCATCATGTTTTTTGTTGGCTGTAGGCAAGAGTCAACACATTAGTCTATGTGTAGTGTAACAGTGGCTATAAATGCAAGGAAGATATGATGCAATAAATGCAAGGCCAGTCACTGGCCAATGCAAATGTATGTAAGAAAGAAGATCAACTGCAATTCAGTATGCAAATATAACAATGATGTCATTGCTTCCAGTTTTTGTATGACATTTTGAATGCTGAATGTGAGATTTTTAAACTAAACTAACGTTTAAAACAACCTCCAACTAGAATATCAGGGCTACTGCAGCTGGATCCTTGATTCATATCCTGGAAATGTTATTTAGGAAAATCACAGTCACAAGTTAATCCTCACCTTCATCCATAACTGTGATAGCCTCTTCTGTGATGGTGGGCCCCGAGCCCTTGACTGTCATGGCGTTCAAATAGAACTTGTAGCGTGTGCTGTATTTGAGGCTGTCAAGAGTGATGCTGGTCTCATTTGCAAGTAGTAACAGCTCTTTGAGAGGCCCAAGTTCATCTGTTGTATTAACTACAAGGAGAGAAGTCAAACAGAGAAAATGTTTGCAAGAGAACTGAAAATTATAAGAATCTTAATGCTGGATTTTAGACGCCGTTCCATTGGTGTTTAGTTAAGGTAAAGCATGTAATTTCTGCGCACCAGTGTGACTAAGCGGAATTGCAAAAATGATCAAGTTTTCCCAAGTTTTCCAAATACTCCCCCAGTCTGCCATAGGACGCAGAAAAAGATAGTTCCGTCCCAAACTCATGCCATTGGTTGAGCCAATGTTGCTGTTTCTTGCTGGTCAGGATGCTCAAACAACCAGAGCAATTTTTTGATAGAGGCACAGAGCCACAGTGTTTATATTTTTGGGGGAATTCATCCTGCAAATGGCTTGCTTATCTTTGCATATTAACATTGAAATAATTTTACACTTCATCTTCAAGACTTTGAAATACAGGACTATGATAGATGACTCTTAAGTAAAACAAATAAGTTTGCAATATTTCATGAAACATCCTTGAACTGAGACTTACTAGGCTGGTATTTGAGCAGGTAACCTGTTAAGGGGCCATTATCTTCCAGAGGTGGCGCCCACTCTAAAACCAATGAGTCCAGATCCAGATTTCTGACTCTGAAATCGGCAGGAGGCCCTGGAACTATTGTGGAAAAAAACAACAACCCACCATTCACAATTAAAATGTAGAATATAATACTCTACACTTTGATTTTGACATGTGAGGGAGTAAGCAATATAGACTCTACCTCCTTCTGGTGTTACAAAGTGCTGATCAGAGCTGGTGGGTCCATCTCCCTTCCCATTGAAGGCCCTAATATTGAGGGAGTACTGGCTATAGGGATGGAGGTCGGGCAGATGACCCTCTGTGTCATTGCTACTGAAGATGAGCACCTGTGGCTTCTCAGGCTCAGGTTCTTGCTCGTGTAGACTTCTCAACTTCCAGTAACTCACCTACACAATGGCCAACAACTTAGACCACTTGAAGCTCAACTAAAACATTTTGTATTTTGAGATTCAGAGAACTGTAAACGGTGAAGGATAGAATCTTGTTCACTGTCACACAATATAGGTAATTGTTAATTCAGTTTGTTTTTTTCTTCTTCAATGATGTAGTTTTTCATTCAACAAAACAGTCAAAACTGAAAGAACATACAAAGTTTTCACTGTTATTATCATTATTATTATTATATGCTTTTTCCATTGGGTTTCCATTATTCATCAAGAAAAGAACAGAAAAAATGCAGTTAATGTTTTTCACTACAGTGTTTCAATAAAAACGTTAACTTCTATTATGGTTGGCTCTTTAATGTTAAATTGATTCTTTTTTCCACCCAACTGTAAGTTGCTTTGGACAAAAGCATCAGCTAAATGAATAAATAGTTTTTATTATTTTAGTTTTCTGGTTGTTATAAGTACCTTGTACCCCTTTAGTCGCCCTCGGACTGCTGAAGGAGGAACAGCATCCCAATGAACTTCAGCTACTGTCCCATTCTGAACAGAAACCTGTATGTTTTCTGGGGCCATACTGGGAGCTGAATGACAAAGACAGACACATGATACAATAAATAAATCCTCTTAAATCACCCTCACCCAGTGTTTTACATTTTAAACAAAAGCTTTAATGAATTGTGTTTTCTGCAGTTCACTCACAGTCCTCTCCTGAATATCCCAACACCACCTCAGGCCTGGGGCCCGATCCATAGTCATTGATCGCCTGTACTGTGACTTCATAGGGCACAAAAGTGTCCGTTCCTGTCACCACATACTGTGAGACATTGGCAAGAGTGAGTGAATTCCAGTCCTGATCCACATCTTTCTGTCTCCAGCTCACCTTGTACTGTAGACCTGGACCGTTCGACTCCAGCCCTGTCAGCTCCTGTTTACAAGACATTACAAAAACATTCAGGTTTTCCAAGGAGACAAAAACCTTTGCATGAACTTTACATTCATTTGTGATTACTGGATAAGGACTTTTATAAATTATTTTGATTGACACAGATTCTGTAATACATTATGAAGTGCAATTTTTGATTCACTGAAAAGAACAGATTCAAAAGAATGAATCACTCACAAACTGGAGATCACTATGGCTTGTGAGCAAGTTGTACTCTACACAAGCTTTATCCCTGTGCGACCCCACGTACACATGCGTTGACGTTGTATTTTTACTTCGCTATATGCAACGCATAATTTAAATTCATTTAAACCAACTGATCTCAGTGCGGGAGACTCTGTGCTGTCAGAAAAGGGTTAAACTTTCGCCATTTGTCATGTGAAAAAACAACATGGCACTGATGACAGCGGAGTTTCTCTTCGGGAGAAACACCTACAAATCTACATCTGGTAAGAAACCTGATTAAGTTTTTACTTTGAATGCTATTTGAGTCAAAAGATTAGAGTCTCAAGTTTCATCAAATATGGCATTTATTTATTTGACCGATTTATCACGAAACGCCACGCTGCTAAACACAATGTACACTACAGTTCTTTAGTGCATTTTTTCCCTTAGAAATCCTATATTTACTGCGCACTATCACATTGAGAATCAATGGGTTCATCCAAAATATATAAGTTGTATATGGAGTTAGGATGAAAATAAGGTGCATTTCGAACTGTTCTGAGACCAGTGTAGACAGAAAGCACACTGGAGGTTAAGTCATTCACTAAATAGGGATCAGGTGGTGAACCTGCAAGCGCTGCCCCGGGAGGAGGCAGACCCAGCCCTGTCATTACTGTGTCCGGTGCGTGCTTTGCGCACCTACTTGCATCGAACACAGAGCTTTAGACGCTCTGAGCAACTCCTTGTCTGCTTTGGTGGACAGCGGAAAGGGAACGCCGTCTCCAAACAGAGGCTTGCCCACTGGATCGTGGATGCCATTGCATTGGCCTACCAGACCCAGGCCCCCTTGCGGGTTCGAGCACACTCTACAAGGAGTGTGGCGTCCTCATGGGCACTGGCCAATGGCACCTCTCTAGCAGACATCTGCTGAGCAGAGGGCTGGGCAACACCCAATACTTTCGTGAGATTTTACAATCTCCGGGTTGAGCCGGTTTCGTCCCGTGTTCTTCAGGTATGAATAGGTAGAGTTCGGTAATACGGAACAGCTGGCCGGGTGTATCACTTGCGTATAGCGCCTTTCCCCTCCCCTGAGGCGAAAACGTGCGCTTTTACCCCCAGTCGAGTTCACGAAGTCGTGGACCCTGGATGTCCATCCTCCCTAACCCTATGGTTCGCGAACTTGGCGGAGGAGTTCGCAACCAGCCACACTACGGGGTCTAATATGCCCTGTAGTGGGATAGGTGCTCCACAGGTGCCGATTAATCCGGTAACCCCTGTGATGTATACTCCGCGGTACGGTCTCCCTGTCGGCTGACCCGCGTCTCCCTTGGGCAGAGCTCTCTCTGCCCCCGGTCGCTGTGTTTGTAGAGTTCCCCTCCCCCTTTTTTCGTGGCGGGACCTACCATCGCGCCTCTTCCATGTGCGGCTGCTGAGCCCATGTGTCGTATTGTCACATGTTGACCTCCCCTTTTGGGCAGGATGTGGTCTCCGGGGTCTTTTCCCACTGAAAGAATAGGAAAGGAAAAGAACACCTTCCCCGATGCGTATGATAGTGTTAGATGGCCCCAGCTGAATCTAATACTCTGTGGAGAGAAAACATAGAAAGAAAAGGCCGCAGCTGGCGCGGCCTGCTCCCATGCTATTTAAGTCGCTTCCCCCCCTCAGGGACGTGGGGTACTACATGACGTCTTTTGGGGTGTTGGGGCAGGTTACGTGCAGTCTGATGCACCTGCTATTACGCACGCAGCAGCTTGCTTGCACCTGCATCGGCAGTTCACGTAACACAGTTCAGCTGTTGTGGCGTTTTTTCATAGGGATCCCTAGTGTCACTACATCGACACAACATCGAGTGAGTGACAGAAGGGGAACGTCTCGGGAGACGTTGTGTCCCTCTTGCCACAACGCTGTACTAGCCGCTGAAATGGCTGGGACCGTGTCTCGGCTCCTCAGCACAAAACCTGAATGAATCCTGCATTCCAGCTCCCTTTTATATCCGTATGTCCGGGGGAGTGGCATGCAAATTCCACTTGCCAATTCTCCTTGGCCTTTTCTCAAAGATCTGAGGTGATCGGGGCTCTCAAGAGCGACCCCCTAGTGTCACTACATCGACACAACGTCTTGTTCCCTCCATCAGGGAATGGAGGTTACGACAGTAACCGAGACATTTCCATGACTGTGGGGACACGGACTACAGCATATTTGTCATTATTCACAGCATAATTAGTAGATATTGTATAAAAGTTTTTACCTTCCAAGTTATGGTCATACTGTCAGGTGATGTTCCAATGGCTTCAACATTTGATGGATTCATGTCAGGCTCTGGAAGATTTTAAAATAATCTGTTTCAGACTTATCATCTACAAAAAAAATAAGGGTGTTTAAAGATTTTCAATTGTACAATCTGTCATCTTTCTCTCTAGGGTCACTCACGTGAAGGGTTGGTTCGGTACTGTCTGGATGGCGCGCTGGGTTCACTCAGACCCACTTGATTGAGTGCCAGAACTCTGAATGAGTAATACATGTATGGAGACAGTTCCAGATGGGCCGTGGTGCTGGTTCCTGAAACCTCAGTCATATTGACCCAGATTCCAGGCTCATGGAGCGAATCTTCATATTGGATAAGGAATGCTGAGGGAACCAGAGATAATAGTGAGGTGAACAACTGAGGTAATCAACTGACTGAAAAAGGTTTTTAATCATCCAAGATGTGTAATTTGAATGCACGTGTTTTAAGACCCCATTAAATGGCTTGACGTGCACAGTCTTCTTCCCAAGTCGGTTGCCGATGGTATGTATCAGAAAGGAAGGAAATTCTAATTCTAGAGAGCATTTGACTGGACAAAAATTTGGAGTGCAAGGTAAGTCATTATTATTTTTAGAAGAGAAAGATTGATATACATTTTAAATGAGTATATCAGCTAAAAGTTAATTTGGAGTACAGTAGCATATACACAGATTTCAAAGATATGTTTCAAAGATTATAGACATGGACTAAAAGCCACAAAACCAATGTATATATATTTAAATATCTAAGCTATTTAAAATGAAATATTACAAGAAATATTAAAGGCTCAGATATTGCTGGCACCCTCACAAACAGTACAATAAGCATAATCGCCGATACATGCTGTTTATTACCATGCCATGCAGTATGCATGATGTTTACTGAGCACTGAGCATACATACTGAATGGCTATACTTATCCAATCCTGTTCAGCTTTGATTATGGTAAAATCAAAGCATCAAGAAGAACAAACATTGCTGCAATGGCAATCTGCCATGAATCTACAGTACAAACAAAAAAGAGATCAGTTTTCAGTCCTGCTCACATTTAATAGGGCTGTTGTTTTCGTCTCCAGGGGTCCAAGTCAGCTGAACGCTGCGCTCTCGTTGGTCCGTCAGCTCCAGGTCTGTGGGCATGTCTGGTTGCTCTGGGAAATCAAACCACCAAACATTATGGGACACCAAACAATCAGACCAAGCCAACTTAAGTGCACCACAGATTAGAAACATGCAACACAAGCCAAAATAAAAACGTCATGGTCAAATGACCCATATATACCACCAACTAAAAAACAAAAGCGCACATAAAATATAAAATGTCAGTCTGAAATATATGACATTCTGTCATGGCATGGTTTTGGTAAAACTATTTTCAAGGTACAAATGCGTTTGGAAGCTGTTAAAATGAAACACACAGGTTCTTATTTCCTATCAAAGCAAGCAGGAAAAAGGCTGCATTTGTGCACTGATATCCAAGATTAGTGAGCTGCTTAATCTGAGAATAAGAACCTGATAAAACGTAAAAATGAAAATAGCCTTTAAAAGGATAGTTTACCCAAAAAATTATTTCTGTCATCATTTAGTCATACTAATGTTGTTCAAAACCTGTATGACTTTCTTCTATGAAAAAAAAAAAAAAGGAGACGTTAGGCAGAATGTTAGAGACAGCCATTCACTTTCATTGTATGAAAACAGATGCAATGAAAGTGTTCCACCGAAGAAAGAAATCCATACAAGTTTGGAACAGCATTAGGATGACAAAATGATGACAGAATTACATTTTTGGGTAAACTGTCTTTAACAGTTTATTAATGAGAAATGACTACAGAACACATACTCAGCGAGGTGATGAGGGGTAAACAAAAAAAAAAACCAAAAATACAGATGGATCAAATGGGCCTGGGTCCTGTTTGGGAATTGAAAGGAAGTAAGCTTTACCCAGTATTACAGGTGGTATTGGTGTTGCCTCTGACAAGGAAAGCCGTTTTGGGTGAAAGTCCAAAGTTAGTCACACAAAACAGCACAATTTCAACTGCATAACAAATAACTTTATAAGCTGACATATTAGGCCTGTTTTGTGTGTTGCGTATTGTACAGTGTGCAGTTGCAAAATATACTCTCTGAAAAAAGATATAGAACTAAATCAGGAGAAGTATAATCAGAAGGTGATCTCATAGATGTTATATGATGGTGAATTTATATATATAAACTTACGGACTACTGTAAGCGCAGCACTGGCTGAATCCTGGTCCAGCGTGGTGTTCCTGATGCAGGTGTAGGTCCCCTCATCATCTTCTGTTACATCATGTATAGTCAGACTATCAGAGCCCACCTCAAATCTACAGTACACACACACACGACACACACATTTGTTAAAATCAAGGAGTTACAAACTACTATTTAGTGCTTTGCACCTTTAGGACTCAACAAAGTTATGCAGTCTTTAGAAGAAATATTCAGCATACCGAACATCGTCAGGAAGTTCTCGGTTGTCTTTAAGCCATATCATGGTGGGTAAAAGAGTGGGGTCGTGTTTGACCTTACACTCAAACACAGCTATGCTGTTTCTCTGGACCACTTTATACTCTGGCTGTTTTAGAATCCGTGTAGGCTCTGAGAAAAGAGCACAAATATACATTTTAATTCTTTCTTTCCCCCACTTCCCATTTTACTTCTTTCTTTAGTATATTATTCCTTCATTTAGTATTTTAAAAATAAAATAATTGATGTGCAATTGCAAATATTGGTAACACTTTACAATAAGGTTGCATTAGCTAACAATAGTTAATGCATTAGATATCATGAACTAACAATAAACAATATATATTTTTACAACATTTATTAATCTTATTTAATGTTAGTTAGTAAAAATACAATTGTTCATTGTTAGTTCATGTAAGAGTGCATTAACTAATGTTAACATATGCAACTTTTGATTTTAAAAATATATTAGTATATGTGGAAATTAACATTAACCAAGAATAATAAATGCTAGGTGATGTGGGGACGCTGTAAAACTATTGTAAGTTCATGTTAACTAATGTTGTTAACTAATGTTAACAAATGGAAACTTATTGTGAAGTGTTACCCAAAATATGTATGACAGTACTCACTCTTATTATGTCTAGTAAGCCAAATCATTTCAGTAGGATTTCACACAGTAATATCAGCCATTTCTCACCTTTTACCTCCAGGTATACGTGATTCTCTTTGTTGCCGAGATTGTTTGAGGCCATGCAGGTGTATTTACCACTGTTTAGTGGCTGAGCCACATTAATCTCTAAGGTACCGTTCTTATGAATGATGTATGAGTCACCATCCAGTATGCTTTGACTGTCCTTAAACCTTTGGATCATGGAAAAAACACATCAAAATCGTTCAACACAGACACTCCTTGCAGTTAATGTTGATCTTCAGTAATGCTATTAGAGACATATTGTAAAAATCCAATTAAATAAAAAAAGAAAAGAAATTAAAAGGATATAAAAATAAAAATCTCACCAAGTGATCTTTGGAAGGGGAGAGCCAAATGAAGCACAGTCTAGCAATGCCCGACTGTTGGTGATGATTGAGTACACATGGTTTGGAGGAGTCAGCACCCTTGGAGGTTCAGCTGAAATGTAATATAATATGTTTAATGTATGATTCATTAAATAAATAACAATCTTAAACAATATGAATAGAATATAATACAGTCTAATACAGATGCATATCACTAACCCAGGACGCTGACAAAGGCATTGGCCAGCAGGTAACCATATTCATTAGAGGCGTTGCACTGGTAAACTGCGCTGGATCCCATCGGGACATCACTGAGGATGATGACATCATCTTCAATTTTCCGACTGGGATCCTTGGGTGAGTCTATCAAGGAATGCAATGGAAAATTAATATATATTCAGTTCTTTATTCTTTCAAACATGTAGGATATTCACTTGGCATACTGAAGTTCAAGCTCAAGATAAATGTGATTGGCTGACGCATACTCTCGATAGGCACTCCATTGACAGACCAGGTGACCTTGGGTCTAGGGTTTCCATCCACCCGGCAGGTGAGCATTCCAGTTTCTTTTGGAGCCAGGATGAGGTTCCGAGGGGCGCTGATCCAAAACGGAGCCGCTGTGGTGGTGAGAAGGAGATGCCTCAAATAAAAAATTTCAAGTGTTCCAATACTGCTTTCACTATGGTATTGACTAGAATTATTCTCATGATGTTTGGCTGTTTCAGTGGGTGTTTTCAGAGCAATTGGAATTATAAAGGGTCTTTCAGATCTGCTTGATGCAAGTCAAGGATGGTGTCCCATGGGACAGTGAATGGTGTGACTAAACAGGATTTTTGAGATGTGACAGATGAAACAAAGTCAGACCTTTGACAACAACAGTGATGACGTGATGATTGCTCCCCAGCCGGTTCTTGGCTAAACAGCGGTAATCTCCACCATCCATATCTGTTACCTCCGTTATCTTCAGAGTTTTCTGGAAACTGTGAAATGAAAAACGACCGCTTGGCAGCTCCCCGTTCACCTTACTCCAGGAGACATCTGGTGTCGGACTAAAACACACAAAGAAGACAAACACTTAAAGACCTAGTGAAATTAACATTAGTTTTGTGGAAACACAGACCTATTACATGTAGTTATATTTAGCAGCTGTATATCACATTTTGCAAATACTCTGAACTGATCTGACCTAAATTAGAAGAAGAGATGGATGTTGAAACAAAAATAAACTAGATAACACAGGTAAAATTATCTGTGCTGCTCTCTGATTGAGGACAGACCTTCCTGCTACTTACAGGCCATCGGCGATGCATTCCAGCTCCAGCGTGTCTCCTTTTAGGACCGTGGCTGTACTGTGTGTCCCTGGAGGGTGCATGAAAGAGGGTGCTCTCTCTCCAAATGGGCTGTCTACAACAGGGATTGGCCACAATCAAACAGAGCTCTTGTGACCGGCCAGCTTTTGGCCAGGACTTCATAGGTTAATATGCAAGTGAGGAGGAAAGATTATGAACTGGTGTGTAAACCACACATGAATAAGGCCGGTACAACTAGAGGTGTGCAAATAGCATATTGCTGATTAAAGTAGACTTCTCTTTTAAACTGTGGAATTTTCATAGTTTTTTTTTTTTTAGAACCTGAACTGTAATTGCCCTGATGCCTGTGATCAAGTGAACCTGATATTGAATGATAAGAGTTATATCCTTCCATTGCTTCTTTTTGATGGACAGGGCCTTTTAAAAAGAGAATGGAAGGATTTGAAGGAGAAATATAAATTGAACCAAAGGTTGATTAACAAGAGTAAATTCATTTAGTTTGACAAACAAAAAAGTTTAGAGGAATCAGACCTGTAGATGACGTATAGACAGGTCTAATATATCATCTAAATATTAATTAGACATTTAAAAAGAAAGAAAAAAGGACTGATTACCACTAATTTTATCATTGCACCTTATGCATGTACTGTATGTTGCCTTGCTATACAGATTATGAAATTAAATGTTTAAAATAAACATTTTAATTCATCCATAAGACAGCTTGGTTTCAGTCCTTTTGTCAATTATATCTGACTAAGTCAGAGTTTTCATGAGGAGGATGCAATGAAATGAATATTAATAGTGTAAAAGTTTGAGATCTTCATAAAGATGAGCTGTTTGAGGACAGGGTTGGGGTTCTATAGGAGTAGGTTATATATCTAGTTAAGTAGGTGATATATTAGAAGAATAGCCAATCCTGGTTAGGCAGACACACAAGTTATGGGAGGGATGAAAGCTGGGTTCACTTGGAAAATTTATGCTAGCACTCACCACCCCAAAAATCAGAGCCATTCAAAAAAGATGCCAATACAGTGTCATTCATAGCTTCAACTGGAATACAACAAAAAATAATGAGCATGCAGTACTGGTAAAGCTGTGTGTCTGGAAAGAGCAGTAAATATTAAAGAGGCATTTGAAAATAAAAGGGACAAGGTGACACTGTTGCATTAATAATATAACCAATGTTCCCTCTATAAGCTGCCAAGTGTGCACGGATTCTGTGCAAATATGTGGAA
This sequence comes from Myxocyprinus asiaticus, assembly GCF_019703515.2. NCBI lineage: Eukaryota > Metazoa > Chordata > Actinopteri > Cypriniformes > Catostomidae > Myxocyprinus > Myxocyprinus asiaticus. The sequence goes on from NC_059388.1 coordinate 19,453,705, forward strand.
TAAGTTTGGAATTATTGAAACAGGTCAGTGATCAGTACTTCAACTGGAGTCCATCCAGTCCATTGTTAAAAGTCCAGCACGGATTAATTCATGAAAGGATTAATTTGTGAACAGTACAGAGATTTTACACGTTTGGAAGTACATGCAAACAGAAGTTCACAAAGGCTATGAATTGTTATTTTTCTGACTTGTTTTTGTGACCTTGACAAAAGTTGACCTTCAAAAGAAAAACAAGTCCTCTAGATAATGTTATTTATTATGAATATTATATTACCTTTATATAATAAGTAGCATATACATCTAATTTAATGCAGATTTATACCTATATTTGTTTTATAATCATAACATTTAATGTCATCAATGTCAATATACAGTATCAATAATAAATCATAACATTTAATATATACTAAATATACTATACATTCTGCTTAGAAATAAGTATATATGTACTGTACAGTAGAAACAGGTTTTGCTCAGCAACAACAAAAATTAGAGGGAACATTGATAATAACAGAAAAAAACATGATTCAACATAAAATGCAGAGTTTCTTCTACAAAATAAATCAGATGAGGACAGAGCGTAGATTCCAGGGGGATGGGGAGGTAACCCCCCAATAATCAAAACAAGCAAGAACAACCCCCCCCCCAATATTTATACAATGATCAACGGAAACATGCAAATTCTTCACACTGTTCAAGCCAATTCTACACCCTTGGATGAGAAGATCCAACTGATTCCCACAGTGCACTAGTGCAGCAAGCATGTGATTAGAGCAGGAGAGAAATGCTGATTCTGTTACTAGCAGTAGGCAAAAAACACTTACTGTCCAGCACATTGACAGTGATGGGCTGTTTCTGTTGGATCGTCTGAGTGTGTGGGAAGCGGGCGTAGCAGATGTAGTCATTTCTGGTGTCATCAATGAGCACGTTGGAGAAATAAAGGTCTCCGTTTAAAGCCTGGGACACACGACTGTTTTGGGGAAGCCTCTGGAAATCTGACAAAAACAGACCATTAAAGTCATTACCCTTAACTGAATTTGAGAATTTAATTTCTTTCATTCAGATTAAGTCAGTTTCATTCAGTCAACATAATTTAGTTGGATCAGGTCAAATCAATGAACTATAATGGTTTTAACTCAACTTTATTTGGTTCGTCAAACGAAATTTTCTTATGTTGGTCCAACTTAATCTATTTGATTTATTATTAGTATATGCACTTTCAATTTGATCGCAACTTGTTATAGAGCTGAGCAGCACCCGAATAAATAATTGCTTGAAATTGAAAGTCCATCCTCAACTAAGCACAAGCATCGACTACCACCTCTGGAGTCGCGAGTTCGAATCCAGGGCGCGCTGAGTGACTCCAGCATGGTCTCCCAAGCAACCAAATTGGCCCGGTTGCTAAGGAGGGTAGAGTCACATGGGGCACATCGTGAGTTGTGCGTGGATGATGAGAATAGCGTGAAGCCTCCACACGCGCTATGTCGCCACGGTAACGTGCTCAACAAGCCACATAATAAGATGCGCGGATTGACGGTCTCAGACGCAGAGGCAACTGAGATTTGTCCTCCGCCACCCAGATTGAGGAGAGCAACTATGCCACTACGAGGACTTAGAGCGCATTGGCAATTTGGCATTCCAAATATCAAACCCCCCCCAGAAAAAATAAAATAAAAAAATAAAAAAATAAAAGCTAAACACAAGTGTCAATCTTCACCACAATGGTAACCTCCAAAACTCCAGCATAACAAACTCTCTTTTTAAATACCAATAAAACATTAACAAATCTCCTTCTGTTCTCATCTTGTGCATAAAATGCATAAAATAACACTTAATTTCAACATTTGTTCACCCCATCCAGTCCCATGCAAAGCATGCTGGGAAAAGGAAATCCCCTGCCCAGTTTCATCAATGGCACAAAAAGTATTCATGTAGTCCAAATAGATTAAGTAGACTTCAGTTTTACAAATGTAATAGGATGGAATGCAATGACATCAAGTTGTGACAAAATGTTCTAGAATTGTGTTGCTTAAGTTCATTTTAATGAAGTAAACTTAACAACCCGCAAAAATCCTTTTTTTGAGTGTATACTTGGTATTAACACGGTTTTTGGACATATACCATATCATATCATGGTATTTTTTGATGCAACTTGGAGAACAATGTAAATGTACAGTACATGTACAATGAATATGATTACTATACTACTTAAAGGTGCAATATGTAACATTTTTCATGTAATATACAGCTTTTTTTTCCAATGTGTGAACGGCTTGTAACGCAACTTAATAAAGGAGCCCTTCCCGGACTTCCTAGGTTGCCTATTAAAGCCTGTAGACTGATTTTCATGCAAAGGGAGCGGGTCACTTTTGCCGGGAAAATCCAAAGGATATGACGTTTATGCGCGCTCCCGAGAGCCTTGCCTCAGACAGTAATAGCTTCTCTTCCGTTATTCAACAGCGTCAACAGACAGTCTGCAACCTTAGGTAACATTATCTTACAGATGGAATTCAGCAAACGTCCGACTCCCAGCACAACACCAACTCCTACACAAACTCCGAGTAAGCCAAAAAAAAAAAAAATTTATCTACTGAATCCCGTCTGGCTAAGCGGGAACGTGATGGTGGTCGAGTGAAAACTAGAGTGAACATCGGCAGGACCTTCATTCGGTTTTGGGGATCAAAACCGGTTTTGGGTATCAAAACTGAAACTGAATTGGCGTTCTTCTTATTGGACAGGTGAGCTTACATAACTGCAAAGCATGTGAAATAAAGTGCCATAATTTTAGCTAACTTGATCTTTCCTGCTAACGCTGACGAATTGCAAGCTACCTTGCTTCGTAACTAGCGCATCGATATATAAAAATGACAGTTGTGATGGAATCACATCAATACTGAATTGTGTCAACATATTTATAATGTACCTATGGAGTGTGTGCACGAGCACGAGCAACAGGTAGCTGGCTGCAGTTCACTTAACGGCCACAGGTGTCATTAATAACAAGGGTTTCTGAATCTTACATACTGCACCTTTAACATAACTACTATTTTCAATTGCAGTGGATTGATGTGTAACTCTCTTGAAATACATCATTTTGAAAAAATAAAGACTGGAAATGATTAAATCTTGTTTTGAAGAAAATTGAAACATTCCTTTGTGATTTAATAATACATGCATCAGAGAATGAATTGAGAATTAGAAATATTTTAAAAATATTTCATCAATAAATGAAATTCCAAAACAGGAAAAACTTCATAAGAGTATTAGATTTTGCTCTCTACCTATAAGGAAACTTGAAACACGCAAGTTCCTTTTGTCTTGTAGCCTTCTGCAAACACAGCAATATTGTCAGTATTATCAGTATACAGTGCAAAGGCCCATGAAATAACAATGTGCTGAACCTCCAGAAGAGAGCAGCTCGGTTTAAGTTGAGAACCCAAGTGAATTTACATTCATGGGTTTCCAAGGAAAATATATGTAAACGTAACCAAAAGAGATGTTACAGTGGCTGTTTACATTAGCAGGATGTGCAAAAGATCCATGTACGTGTAGTGCGTGAGTAGACGTGATGTGTTCTCTGCGCTTACTGTTATCCATCCAGAAGATGATTGGTGGAGGCAGGCCTGCCGGAGGTCTGCACTGCAGTACTAGAGACATGCCTCTCTGCACTGTGATTGGTTCATTTTTCTCCTTCGACCACAAGGGGGACCCTATGAATTGGAATTTAATCTTGTAAATTTTTAGGAGTGCACATGCCTATAGCAATTTCTTTTGGTGTTAGCTGCATCTGCAAAAGGTCTTACTCGACTGACGGATGAAGATGTTATTGGACACAGCAGAGCCATGCTCGTTGCGGGCGATGCACTGGTAAATGCCCTCGTATGCCTCTGCTTTCTCACCACTGATGTCAATGACCAAAGTGCCTGAATTGGGATTCACGGTGACCTTTGAATCCTTCTCCACATCGAAGTGAGTGCCGTTACGTGTCCATGAAAAGCTACAGGGTGAGAGGATTAAAAATAGAACATCAATTACAAAGCATGTGCTCAATGTGATGTTACAATCAATATTGTTATTTATCTATCTCTACATCAATCTAATTTGTCGAACAACTTGATTCATTAAAAAGGTTTTATCATAAGACCCAGAATTTTCCTTAATCTTTCGAAATTAAAGACTTTATTGTACTATGAAAACATATTTAATTTGCAATAATAATAATAATAATAATAATATCTGTGTAATGTTAGAATAATTTGGTAGGTGAACTATATATCAGTCCAAAGCAGTGGAATCTACAGTGATAGTAACCATGGTGATTCAAAGTGACACCCACCTGGGATGAGGCTTTCCTTTCGCCTCACAGTGGATAATGATGTTCTCCCGAGGGTCGATGATGTAATCCTTGGGGGACTGATGAATTATTGTGGGAGGCTGTGGCACTAAAGCACAGAGACAGGCGTGAATACAAAACCACTCTATTCCCCCACACACCTTGGCACAAACCAACACACTCCACACAGATGAACCATATTTTTAGATGTTTCAAGAAAACATCTAAAAATACAATATGCCCAGTTTTACCTAATTTTATTCCAAGTATGTACAACAAAACCCAGAGAGACAAACAACCAAAGAGCATGCAACATGCAACACAAACTTGTTGGCATGGCAGATCTTAGCAGTACATTGTAAATAGCTTAATTTTTTGACTTAGGGCTGGGCAATATATTGTATATTCAGAATATATGTGCAATGTTTTTGCTGGTGATATAAAATTAAGCAACACTGCAAATAGTGCCGTGAATTTAATGTGCTTCATATCTGGCCATTAATTGTTTTCTAAAGACTTTCATTAGACTAGTTTCATTGTATTCATTAGATTAGTTTCATTTGACTAGTTTCACGATTCATTCTTGTCTTGATATGATAGAGCCGCAGAGGTTCTTATCTCAGTAAATAGAATCTCTGTGCACATATACAACAGCGCTTCAGTGATAAAATAATGGAGAAAGGACCTCTTAATGTTATTTGATGTACAAAACAAGCACAGATGGGACCTGCGATAGAAATCAAGTATTTTTCAGCCTACTTAAGGCGCATTTTAATTAACACAGAAGCACGTTAAGTCTAAACTTTTACCAAAACGCAGAATGAGACATTTTTGTCTGCAAGCGCTCTTCATGTGGAGCTCAAAGTGGCGCTGGCCTTGGTGCCATGACCAGGAAAGTGGATAATCACAGTCTACCGGCAGATTGTGAAGGATTTCAGTTTAAAAGATTTAACTGCGATTAACTACAAAGATTATGCGATTAATCGCGATTAAAAAATGCAATCGACTAACAGCAGAAGGTAATTATTGTAGATATTCATTATTGATTAAATATAATTATTTGTGTTTATTAAGTAAAAAACATAAATATTGAGGTATATATTGAATATGGTCAACTGAACAATATTGATATCATTTTTTTAGCTATATCACCCAGCCCTAGTTGGATTGTAAGTTAATTAAATGTTTAATTAGAGTAAAAATGCATACCAAAAACAAAAACACTTCAAACTAAAGAAAAAGACAGGGAAAAAAATTATATAAAGAGCTAATACACAACAGAGTTCACAGCAAAGTGCCCAAACTTACATCCCTCCAGAACTTTTGCTTTTTTGTCCAAAAGAATCAGGAAACACATAAGCAGAGAGTAAAAGAGTTCAAATTAGTGCAAGAGAAGAAGAGAGAAAAGACGATCAAACAAAAACATGTTCCCTCAGATAAACTTCCGGAGGTGTGTTGGGCGCTCACTATCCATCATGTATTTCTCAAGCCATTTCAGTCTGCTAATGCATTTTTGATGATGTTGATTGTTTGTCAATGATTGATTGGCTTTACCGGCCCTGACAATAGTGGTGCATGCATTGTAGACCAAAAAATGTACAAAGTACTGGACTGAATTTCTGGCAGGTTTAGGACTACCTCAGTATTTTAAAGAAATATTTAACCCAAAAATGAAAATACTGTCAGCATTCACTGGTATTACTCACACTTGTGTAAACTGAGATTTTTTTGCAGAATGTCCAAGCTGCTCATGTTCATACAACGAAAGCATACAGTAACCAGTGGGTATCAAGCTACAAAAAGGACAAAAAAGTACCATAAAAGTAGTCCATATGACTTCTGAAGGCATACAATAGCTTTGTGTGAGAAACAGCCAGAAATTTAAGCTGTTACTCGATAAAACTCTTCCCCTGTGCCATAGCTCTGTTTTGGAGTTTGACAGCCCCTGGTCACTAAATGCATTAGTTGTTTGGAGCACCCTGCACCTTTTGCTAAATATCTACTTTTGTGTTCCACAGAAATAAAGAAAATCATGAATGAGGCATTTTAAATTACATTTTGGGGGGCACTATTTCTTGGATTGTGTTTAAGCTTGATTAATCTTGGCTTCCAAAGGTTTTAAGAGTTTTTGGAAGGTTTTTGGTAAATTATTTCCTTCATTAAGTGTAAATTCAAAGCCAGAGAGATAGAAGGAGAAAGACAGAGGGAGAGAGACAAAGAAAGAGAGATCCGGCACCGGCAGGAATATGGAGTGACCTGTGCTCTCTAAATGTCCTTGTATATTTTGCTTACACAGTGGTGATGCTGACTTAACACACTGTCAGTATATAAATGTGAGACGCTCCTCTAGAGAGCAGCAGCTAAGTAAAGAGAAACGCACAGACTGTCTTATGTGAGAACAATTTTACACCACTCACAGTTACATATTGAACTGCATTTAGCATTTTCATTCTAATGAGATTGTTTTTTGGTTGTTTTTATTTTTTGGAGGATAGAGTTCTTAAATGAATCTGGACTGAGAATCTTCAAATTTATGTCCCACTCCAAAAATATGGCAAGAACTTTATTTTAAAGTCAACATTATAGCAAAATCAACCCTACTAACTTCCTTAACACAATTTCCTGCTCATGATTAATCAGTGCATGCTATTCCAAAGGGGATAAATGTCTTTTTCACTATTCCATCAAGGATAAAATCAAGGCCCATCCTAAAAAAATTTCTCATTGAATATCCTGTTTCACTCAGAAATATGTCACCTTATGGAAAGATAATGGAATGTGAAGACTTTTTCATGTTCACTATAAAGACATTTATAATGTAGCAAACTGTAGTTTTGGCTGTTTGACTGCAGTTGCTTTCAAACTGGAAATCTGGAAATTGGCCACTGTGCAATACTCACGGTCTAGAGGCACTTCTAATGCAGTGGCCATGTGACCAAGCAACAGCATCATCATAGCTCCACCACAGAGCATACGATTCCTCTTCTTGTCCATGGCAGGGTGTGTTACACAGAAATCCTTCCCCTCCACGACAAAGCAACTGGGCCTTGTGATCCACACTCACTGTGACCATTCAAACATGCAGGGGCATCCACGACTAGTCAGTCACACTAAATGAGAGACAACAGAGATAACAAGAATTACATTTGTTTTGCCATTAAACTGCTTAATGACAAAAATACTTTTCTTAATCACTATTGTCTTAATATGTCAAAAAATAAAATGATTGTTTTGACCATAAGCTTCACTAAATTTTGTTAGATTTGTTATTTTATCAGGAAAAAAATTGCAAAAAATAGCATAATAAAAATAAATGTAATTCAAGTCTTAATATCTTATCAAGTTTATATATAATCTGATTTATCTTGTTTTAAGGATGTTTAGATATATTTTACTAAATACTGATTAAGAAAATGACTTTTTGCAGTGTTATGCCTCTTTAAGCACTAACAGTCCACAAGAGCCTCAGTAGGGAGTGCTTGCCAATAGCTACAGTAGCATGGGGTTGGATTGTCTTGACACACATGAAAACACATGAGGGCACTTAGCTTGAAGAGACAGGGATGCTGTAATGGCAACACGCTCAGCACTGTCATATGGATCTCAATACACATGGCTGAAACACAAAATTAATCAGCCTGCTGTCTGGTTCCTCAGAGGTGAATTACCAGAGACAAAGAAATACCTTAAACACTGCCTTTCTTGCCCCAAAAAGCCCTTTGTTTTATTCTTTGGCTTTCTACATGCACTGAATGGAAATTTCTGGAGCAGATCTTCATTTTGACTCAGGGAGTCAATCCAATGTACTGTGATACATTTCGAACTGTGACCTCATACCTGATAATAGAGTCATACTAAAATGAATGGGTGATTGCAATATTTTAAGGGATGGAAGGGATGGAAATTCTGTCATCATTTATATACCCTCATGTCGTTCCAAACTCGTATGACTTTCTTCAGTTGAACACGAGAAAACAAAATATAAAAAAAAAAATGCAAAAATTTTGAAAACCAAAATTACGTGCTTCATTACACATTTGGCTATAGTTTCTGAGTGAAATGTCCACCGGGGCCGCCAAAAGCGAGTGAAATAATGTTGTAATCAGATGCGGTTTTTAAGGTGAATATTAGATGTATGTTTTATTGAGTAAAATGTCCTTCCCTAACCTAAAATTTTAACCTAAACCTAACCAATAGTGTTCAAAAAGATAAATGAGAGGTGAACAAAACAGACATCCTTAACCAATGCCTAAACCTAACCGATTGTGTTTTAAAAGCAAACTCAACATGAAAAGCACATTTACTGAAGCAACCACATCATTTATCTTCTATGGCACTTTCGTTTTGAGCATTTTAGTCTCAAAGTCCAAAGTCCAACACTCTATCAGGTGAGTTACCGCAGAAGATAATCACATTGGAATAAATATGTAAATGTAGGTGGGTCTGTAATACAAGCGTTAAAATGTATCATTTTTCAAATGATGTGTTAGAGTATAAGTGTTTTAATATAATAACATAGCAGGGTGTGAGTTATAGAGCAAAGAATAAGTGTTTATAAAGTCCTAAACAGCCATAGTATCCGTGATTTGTGTGAAAGTGAATAAAATGCAGTTGTCGTAGCACCTCTAGTGTTAATTTCACCAGGAAACTGCAGCAAAATGTAGAAAGCAGCACGTAAAATTCGGTTTGCAAAAATGTAGTTATAGTAACATTCAATCTATGAGACTAGGTTGGACAAAGCATAGGTAGAAAAGCTCTTCTAATGAGAAGACAGGTGTATAATGTGTCAGAGAAGTGAACTAGCTTTCACTGTTCCTACCGGTATGTAGAGACAGTTCTCTGGGTAATACTGCTGTGTAGCAGGCTGTGTCAGGAAAATGGGCTGTGCTTTGCATAATTCATAAGCTCAGAAACTTTGATGGATTCTTACAGCAAGAGAGAGAAAGAGAGAGAGAGAGAGAGAGAGAATGCATTAGTCTGTAGATTCAAAGGCTCGTCTCAAGGGGAAGTTATCAGACATTCAAAGTGAGACTAGGACTCTAATATCCAGATGGATTCTTCTGGATATCACCTGCGCAAATTATCGCTCAAACAGTCAGGTCTCCTTGACACATTCTGGAATCTACATAATTTTAGTTTGTGATGTAAAGGGCTGGTTTCATAGATACACTTTAGCCAGAGATAAATCTAAGGCCAGTTGCTTGGACACGGTTTTAAATAAGAATGTGAGAACACATCCAGCAGCATCATTTGCCCAAAACTTACTGCCACGATGCTAGGGTATTGTAGGTGGTTGCCAGGACATTGTTCTGTGGTTGCTAAGGTGTTCTATGTGGTTCCTATGGTGTGGCTTATTCGCCCAGGTAAAAAGAGCCCACATTCAAGTCTCTATGATATTATTTCCCTAGATAGTGCTTGGGGCTCTCCTTCAATATAAGTCAGTCATCGTCCACCAGGCAAAAATTCTAAGTCTGATTGCTTAAAAATAATAACAACACACCTCTCCTCAACATGCCGCATGATTTAATGTATCATTCTCATGGTAGGGGATGAGTTAAGCACCAAAGTTTAATACTTATGGTAAGGGTTTTGTTCAAATCCCTAACACTAAGTATAACACTAAGTATGGGTCTTAGCAGGTGTCCTCACTACACCAATATCAGACTACCCAAATTGCTGTACCGCTCACATTACACAAAAGTTTTTTTTTCATCTGTCATCTTGTCGTAGGAGCACACATACTACATAACAGAATGCAGACAAGGTGCATAAACTACAAGATCACTGGCCAAGAGGCATCCCAGACCAACAGCGGGGGGAAAAAAATGTTTTCACACATAAATTCAGGCAAGAAAATAGAGTGATCACAAGATTTTTGTCTTGTTCATGATCAGCTCGCTGTCCAAAATTGTCTTTATACTTATTTTGTCTAAAACAAAAAAAGAGACAAAAAAAGAAAATATGGCAGAAACAATCATTTGGAGGACGTGGGCAGGCTGTCTGTGTCTGTTTTGGAAAAAGAGTTAGATGTAAATTAAATAAAGCACAATGTCAAGTATAATGCTCAGACCATTTATTTATTTGTTAAAATTATTTTGTATTAGTTTATTACCATAAAACACACAGTAACTTTAATCTGATTACAAGAATTTAAAAAGTAATGCATTACACTACTTTTTTTTTACTAAAAAGTAATTAGATTACAGTAACTAATTTGTAATTGGATTACCCCCAACACTGATCATGTTGCTGAACTGATCATACTTAGCGAGTATCACCGACCGTAGCGAGCACCGATTTGGCTGTGAGCCGGGGGTTTTGGCGCAGACCTCTGAAATCTGTCTGCTATGATAAAAATCATGTAGTGAGGCCATGGTTTAATGAAACCAGTGTCCCCTGTGTAGGATCTTATAGACTGAAGAAATATCAATTTCCATGCTGAATGACTTAAATCCAGGATTTACACTGATATTTACTTCCAAGTTATTAAAACTAAGACACAGAGGCCAGCAGTCACACTGGAAATTCCTCCAAGTCATATATTAAAGGCACTGCTCTGCTGACGCCAAGGTATCTGAGCTAAAACCCGTATTATTGTAACGTGTAGGTGCTGGACAGAATGAACCACGAGCAGAGGTAACAGTTCTAAAAATATTTATTAATAAAGTCAATAATGTGCCACCGCGCAAAGTAGAGAGTAGTGTGTTCATCAGTGGAGTTTGTGCATCGTGGAAGTCAGGAGGTGCTTGGCAGAATCCTCCGTAGAAGCTTGGCGATGAGAGAGATGTCCAGCGGACAATGCGAGCAACAGCAGACGTGTAGATCCCCGGCAAGTGGGCATAGAGCGGAATTCCTTTGTGTATTGCCAGGCTGAACTCAGCGAAGACTGAAAGGCAAACCACAACCCGAACAATGCGGGCAAACCAACAGAGTGACAAGACAGGACTAGCTAGACAAGGAGAGCGAGGTTAGTACTCAATTTAGCATAATAATCTGGCAAAGAAACAGAGAAACATGAGGGCATATGTAGGGAGTGCAATCAGGCTGGAACAGGTGTTTCTCGACAAGCAATCAGTGTAATGATCGGCGCCACCCTGAGAACAATGAACGTTCCCATGGAAACGCTGATCATGCCAGTCGAGCGCGCCTGTGAAACACAAGGGAGAGAAAATTACAAAACAAACAAAACAAACCTGCGGATTTATCAGAACCGTGATGTTTATACTACCAAAATTTAAAACATATTAATGGTGGATAAATGGTGGGCATGTTTAAATCTGCCTATTACATTTAGCGTTCTAACCTCGGATCGTATTTGCTAAACTTCTTCCGAAAATGTAAATGATGCTAAAATTAATTTTAGATGACAATCAAGTACAGTTTGTCGTTAAAAGTTGCGGACAAATATGCAGGACATATTGCAGTTGTGATGGCAATGCTTTAGATTAGATGATTGTTCAAAATAGCCTATTGAATATCAGGAATGTATCATATGTAAACCCTGATATTACACCGCAAAATGTTTTCTTTAATAGCTGTGTACATCTATTAAATGTGACATATACACATCAATGGATGGTCCATATGCTAAGACCAAAATTTTCCCCCACTACTTGGTGCAGGTTGCCAGCTTGAACAGGGCCATGATGATTCGCTTTTGGGTTGGAACCGGTGGCAACCTGCGATAGGCGCAACATCAGGACCAATATTACAGTCCTATCAGAAGGGCAACTGCTCCCTTTTGATTGCAATTCCTCCTCTTCTGATTGCATTTATTTGTGAAATTAAAATGATAGTAAGCTGGCTAATTTCAATGAATTATCTCAATACTCTCCCCATTTTACAAAGACTTTTGAGGGGGGATTAGGGACATCTGGGAGGCGAAAGGTACACAATTAGTGATAAACACATTTCTGTATGGAAACGGCTTAAGGGCAGATTTCTTTTGCGATAAACCAAAACTAATGCAACAAAGTGGTTTTTTTAAGCATGGCGTCATCACACACACCATTTTTATCGATTTGAATGGAAACAGGCAGAAGATGGCAAATTTCGCAAACATTTTTTTACACATTTTCACTTTGTATTACAAATTAGCGTGAAAAGTGGATGGAAACTAGGTTACTGACAGTAGAGTGACAGTGACATTGTTTTAAATGTAAACTGTCAGTCATATTTTTTGTTGCCATGCCATCAGTGCCATGGATTGACCTTTAGCTTTCTATAACAGGAATCAGTGAAAAAAAAAAGTAGACATTTCTATCTGGGTCTTTTAAAATGACATTGTGAGAGACAAATTAAAAACAAGGTCATAAACAGTAGAGATGGATAGACTGTCATTTATAGTCGAATGTGTATAGTACAAACAACATCAATTCTAGTCATAAATGATTCTACATACTTTCACTTCCAATAACGCATGATTTATGACTGAATTTATTAACAGAGAAACAGCTGGTATCTCTGAAGTCGGTCTTTTAATATTCTGGTCAAATTAGCTGAATGAAGACAAACTAATGAAAAGAGCACTTAATTCCGTGCATTTTTAAATTAATTATTTCTAAAACAGCTTTCAGATTTTTTTTATTTTTTTTTTTTTTTTATCTTTTACTGATAGGGAGAGTAAAGAGAGGACAATAAATTAAATAGTAAAGAGAGGACAGTAAATGATGGGAAGAGGAGGGTGGAAAAAGAGAATGTTGCATGCTGGACTCAAACTCACATCACAAGCATAAGAACCACAGCCCAATGTGTCAGAATACCAGATGACGGCGCACCTCACGAACGAGCGCGCACAGTCGGTGCTGAACTGTCTGAAGGTGTTCAGACGGAGGACAGCGGTTCCACTGAAACCTTTTCAGAGGCTCCTGGGGCATATGGCATCCTCAGCGGTGGCCACACCGCTTGGGTTGATGCATATGAGACCGCTTCAGCACTGGCTTCAGACTCGAGTCCCGAGATGGGCATGGCGCTGCGGGACACATCACGTGGTCGTCACGCCGATCTGTCGCCGCCTCTTCAGCCCTTGGACCGACCTAGCATTTCTACGGGCAGGGGTTCCCCTAGAGCAGGTCTCCAGGCACGGCGTGGTTACGACGGACAACTCCGAGATGGGCTGGGGCGCCGTATGCAACGTGCACGCAGTCGCCGGCTCTTGGACTGGCCCACGGCTACATTGGCACATCAACTGCCTCGTGTTGTTGGCAGTACTGCTCGCCCTGTGGAGGCTCCAGCCGTTGATCCAGGACAAGCATGTGTTGGTCCGGACGGACAACACGGCGATGGTAGCGTACATCAACCGCCAAGGCGGACTACGCTCCCGTTGCATGTCACAACTCGCCGGCCGTCTCCTCCACTGGAGTCAGCAGCGCCTCAAGTTGCTGCGAGCCACTCATACCCCGGGCGACCTCAATACCGCAGCGGATGTGCTGTCACGACAGGTTACGCTCAGGGGAGAGTGGAGACTCCACCCTCAGGTGGTCCAGCTGATTTAGAGTCGTTTCGCACAGGTAGACCTGTTTGCTTCCCGGGAATCCTCCCACTGCCCACTTTGGTACGCCCTGACCGAGGCACCCCTCGGTATAGACACGCTGGCACAGAGCTGGCCTCCGGGACTACGCAAATACGTGTTTCCCCAAGTAAGCCTACTTGCACAGACCCTGTGCAAGGTCAGGGAGGACGAGGAGCAAGTTGTCCTAGTAGCACCCTACTGGCCCACCCAGACATGGTTCTCGGACCTCACACTCCTCGCGACAGCCCCCCCCTGGCGAATTCCCCTGAGGAAGGACCTTCTTCCTCAGGGACAGAGCACCATCTGGCACCCATGACCAGACCTTTGGAATCTCCACGTCTGGCCCTTGGACAGGACGTGGTAGACCTAAGTGGCCTGCGGTGGTAGACACGATCACTCAGGCTAGGGCTCCCTCTACGAGGCGTCTGTATGCCTTGAAGTGGCATCTGTTCGCTAAGTGTTGTTCTTCCTGACGTGAAGACCCCCAGAGATGGGCAGTCGGATCGGTGCTTTCCTTCCTGCAGGAGAGCCGCCATTTCGGCACATCACAATGCAGTAGATGTTAAGTATTTGGGGAAGCACGACTTGATCATCAGGTTCCTGAGAGGCGCTAGGAGGTTGAATCCCTCCAGACCGTGCCTCATTCCCTCGTGGGACCTCTCTGTAGTCCTTTGGGGTCTATGGGGAGCTCCCTTCGAGCCCCTAGAGTCAGACTGCCCTCCTGACTGTGCTCACTTCCATCAAGAGGGTAGGGGACCTGCAGGCGTTCTCTGTCAGCGAAACGTGCCTGGTGTTCGGTCCGGGCTACTCTCACATGATCCTGAGACCCCGACCGGGCTATGTGCCCAAGGTTCCCATGAACCCGTTTAGGGATGAGGTGGTGAACCTGCAAGCGCTACACCGGGAGAAGACAGACCCAGCCTTGGCGTTGCTGTGTCCGGTGCGTGCTTTACGCATCTATTTGGATTGCACGCAGAGCTTTAGAAGTTCCGAGCAGCTCTTTGTCTGCTTTGGCGGACAGCGGAAAGGGAGCGCTGTCTCCAAATAGAGGATCGCCCACTGGGTCATTGACGCCATCATGATGGCATATCACGCTCAGGACGTGCCGCCCCCTGTGGGGCTACGAGCCCACTCTACTAGGAGTGTGGCAGCCTCCTGGGCCCTGACCAATGGTGCCTCTTTGGCAGACATCTGCAGAGCAGCAGGCTGGGCAACACCCAACAACTTTGCGAGGTTCTATAATCTCTGGGTTGAGCCGGTCTCGTCCCGTGTATTGTCAGGTATGAGCAGGTAAGTTCCAGGACAGCTGGCCGGGTGTACCGCTTGCACATAGCGCCTTTCCCCTCCCATGAGGTGAAGATGTGAGCTTTTGACTCCCAGTCATGTTCACAAGTTCTGATCCCTGGATGATTTTCCTCCTTAGCCCTGTGGTAAGTATGCCCAGTACATATGCTAACTAAGCCCTATACTGGGGTAGGTGCTCCACATGCACTGGTTCCCCATAGGTGACCCCATGTGATATGTCTTCCACTAAATCGTTTCCCTGTTGGTAAACTGCGTCTTCCTTGGACAGAGGTTCCTCTACCCGCTGAAATGGCCTCAGAACAAAAAATGAACAAGTGGTTGCGAGCCAGCTCCTTTTATACCCGTATGTCCGGGGGGAGTGACATGCAAATTCCACTCGCCAATTCCCATTGGCCTTTTTTCAAAAAATCAATGGTGTTTGGGGCTCCCAAGAGTGACCTCTAGTGTCACTACATCGACACAACGTCTCGTTCCCTCCATCAGGGAATGTTTCCTCAGTCCCATATGGACTATCAAAATACTGTCTGTTTGTACAGTAGCTTGGAGGAAACCCCAGAGCGTACACTTAAAGAGTAATGATGAGTGTGTGTGCATTATATGTTAGCTGATAGCCCTTTGGCACACATTACCTTTTCAATAGCTCAGAGGGAAGCTACAGTATTGTGTCATGGAACAGCAAAACCTGTGATTAAATTACTTCTGAATTATATCATGACAGTTTCAAGGGAAATGGAGAAAAGATGCAGGTAATCTGACACAAGCATCTATTCTCTTTCTGATTTGCTGGATGGAGGGCTCAAACCAGAGGAATCTGTCCTAAATGAGGGCAATCCTTCTAGGGAAGCTGGGCTGCTAAGATCCCTTCTTTTCTGGATCATCTTGGCCAATAGCCTCTTTACTGTATGAAACAGATAAAAAAGTAACCACACTAAAGGGAACATACAGTATGCCTGAGACATGTTTTAAAAAGCCTGAGTCAACCTCTTGTTAACAATAAAAAAAAATGTAACAAATTAAAAAAATACAAGACTCATTAATATCCATAACTCTCATCACATATTATGCTCAAAAGAAATTTTGCCACGGGCTTTTGCACAGTCTATTTTGATATTCATCTCAGCATAATCCATACAAAAATTGAGGGGAGTATATGCAAATGAATAGCATAATTTACATATTTATAGTCTTTAACTGTAAAAGTGAACATACCAGTACAGTACAGTCAAAAGGGCTGAACTTTATTCACATGGGTTCATTTAACCAAATCCTTCCGTTGTGTTTTCTGGTTTGGCTAATTTGCTGTTTGTGTTGATAAACGGTGATTCTTTTTGCAAGGAGGGAGTTCATAACCTTACTGTATGTTATCAAAATCTCTTTTTTTTCATATTTGAGTTTGTTTGCTACGTAGCTATTTTAAATTTCACCAATTATTTCAACAGACACCTTGTTTTTTGTTTGTTCTTGAATACTAAAGCTAAGTATAGCAGCTTTTTCTACCAAACATTTTCTAATTAACTCAGAATGGTTCTATGGCATAATTGAGTGGATTTTATGAATGAAACTTTCATCTTTCATGTTTGTAAGAGGGCACAGAAGTGAGAGAACCATCAAAAGACTGTCCTTCGCAGGTCAGGAAGGGTTTGTCTGAGTGTGTGTTTTGAGCTGGGCTTGAAATATTACCATGAGAATGAAATGGAAAATTAAGTCAGACCAATAAGAAAAGTGAGACATCATATGGTCAGGCACACACACACACACACACACACACACACACACACACACACACACACACAGACTTATAGAACTTATTAAACATCATAGACAAATTACGTCTCATAGACCAATCCACAAAATAGTTATTATTTTTTTTTATTAGAGTTAATATTAAAATAACAATTCCCCAAAAAGAATAGAAGTACTTTTGTAGGCAGTAGGCAAAATGTAAAGGAGATTTACATTTAAAAATGTAAATCTCGAAAACCTAATTTTCCTTGATCTTTTAAAATAAGAGAGTTTAAATTATGTAAACACTTTCAAGTTTCAGAACTTGCAAGTGACTTGAAATACTCCGTGAACATTTTCAAGCTTCAGTTCTCAAAACAGAAACTTTGTCTATACATAAGTGGTAAACATAATAAGTTTACATAATGAGTGATAACATAATAAGTTTAAACAATAATTATATAATATTGCCCCTTTAAAAGCAATGTAGCTGGAAGGATTAAAAGGTATATTTAAGCTTTTTTGATCACAGTGATTTGGAGAATGTACTCTCAGAAAGTGTACATTGGAAACTCATTTTCTCCAATAGTACAAGTTCTTCTCAACAGCTCCTTTACTCTGATGAAGACCTGAGTCAACAGACCGAACCAGGCAGCCACTTTACTGATCACTTAATTTCCATGACAACACATTTATTACAACACATGCCTATTAAAAGACACACAAAAGACACCCAAGCCCATCCATCTTTTTAATGTAAATCTAAGAAGAGAACACTACTGAGAGAAGCCCTCTCAACAGTGCTCAGCTGTCATTGAACAGTGAAAAGAAAGCAATTCTTTACTTTAGCACAAGATGCCTTCAGGCCAAATGAGAGACACGGTTAAATGTCTTTTCACACCAAAGTCTGAAGCCCTTGAGCAGGGTGTTAGACAAACAAAAACATGATATAACAATTTATCCTAAAACCTTTTCACTGTTTTTAAAGGGTTAAGGTTTGCATACCAAATCATATCTGTTCTCTAGACAATACATTGTATTTCCTTGCATTTTAATTCATAAAGCACCTCTGGGCAATCAAATCCCTGTTTACTCATATGGTTTATGGTACATTGTTCTAATTTATTTGGGAGAGCACAAATGACTCATCTAAAATGAGTCAAGGAAATTAATTTTAATTATCTGTCTGAGTAAACTAAGCTGCCTTCAAAGCTTGCATTTCATTTAAGACACAACACTTTATGCGACACTGTAAAAACAAATCTGTTTTTAGACTGAGAAACACAAAATGCATTTAATGGTTAGTTTAAGACTGAAAATGTGCATGAATGAATGAGATTTGAAAACTATGCCAGAGGGGAAATTTTTTTGAGAATAATAGCTTAAATTTCAGTCTGTTCCTCACATAAAAATATAATTTGGCTTCAGAAGACATAGGGTATAGCACAAAAGTGGATTGGGCTACTTTTATGCTACTTTTTTGTCCTTTTTGTAGCTTTACAGCCCCTGGTCATTATTCACTTGTGTTGTCTGTGACAGAGCAGTGTGAATACTCTTTAAAATGTATCCTTTTTTGTTCCACTTATAGGAATAGTTCACCCAAAAATGAAAATTCTCTCATCATTTACTCACCCTCATGCCATCCCAGATGTGTATGACTTTCTTTCTTCCGCTGAACACAAACGAAGATTTTTATAAGAATATTTCAATTTTCTGTAGGTCCTTTCAATGCAAGCGAACCCACAATATTTTCAGCGAGTCCACTGTATTTCGACAGGTGGGCGGAACTTCCGGTTGGCTAGCGGTTTTGTGTACAGTTGTAGCAGTTAGCTAGCGTTTCTTAGATTCTTGCTTTTAAAACATTGTAAAATGTTTCCAAGTTTCTGTCATCTTTAAAGTTGTACTGGTACATCGGTTTATGTTTGTTTATACTCTTGGCCAGAAGTCCCGCCAACATTGTGCACAAAGCGTTATGGGACTCAGGAATATTGTGGATAGGTACCAAAATTTTGAAGCTCCAAAAGCACATAAAAGCAGCATAAAAGTAATCCATAAGACTCCAGTGGGGTTAATCAATCTCTTTTGAAGCGATATAATAGGTGTGGGTGAGAAACAGATCAATATTTGAGTCCTTTTTTAATTTCAATCTTCACGTTAACATTCTTCTTCTTATGTTTTTGCCGATTTGCATTCTTTGTGCATATCGCCACCAACTGGGCAGGGAGGAGAATTTATAGTAAAAAAAAGGGCTTAAATATTTGTCTGTTTCTCACCCACACCTATCATATCGCTTCTGAAGACATTTAACCACTGGAGTCTTATGGATTACTTTTATGCTGCCTTTATGTGCTTTTAGGAGCTTCAACATTTGGGTACCCATTAATTTGCATGAAATATTCTTCTAAAAATCTTTGTTTGTGTTCAGCAGAAGAAAGAAAGTCATACACATCTGGGATGTATGTGAGTAATGATGAGAGAATTTTCATTTTTGGGTGAACTATTCCTTTAAGTAAGAAAGTCATCCAGTTTTGGGAGGATGTGAAGGTGAATAAATGATGGCAGAATTTGTAATGTTTGGGTGAGCTCTGATATATCTCTGTAAACTTTAACTGTACTTGTTAAACTGCTTGTTTGGCAGCTGTCTGCCTTCATGCTGTTGTTTGGTCCAAAAACCAACAACTGATGTTTTCGGAAGCAAGACAATGCTAAACCTCAGCACTGAATAGTTTCAAAGAGTCACTGCCGGGAGTTATCTAAATAAATGAGCTAACTTAATTTAACACAGCACTGGTATGAGGTTATGCACGGCTAAAGGGCAACTTAATCCTGCACCGTCAGCAGAATAAGAAAGCGTTCTTTCTCTCATGAGCTTTGGAAAGTTGCTGAACGTCAGCACGCTCATGTCTGGCTACTCACAAGCTGCATTGTTGCTTTATGCTGTTTATAGTTCAGTTAAGCTGAAACTTTACACTGAAAATACAGTACTTTGTAACCTGAACTACTCTGGGTGGAATATTTAACCCCAAATATACTCTGGCGGCCAAAAGTTTGGAATAATGTACAGATTTTGGTGTTTCCGAAGGAAAGCGGTACTTTAATTCACCAAAGTGGCAATCAACTGATCACAAACTATAGTCAGGACATTACTGATGTAAAATACAGCACCATCACTATTTGAAAAAAGTAATTTTTTTTTCAAATCTAGACAGGCCCCAATTCCAGCAGCCATCACTCCAACACCTTATCCTTGAGTAATCATACTAAATTATTAATTTGTTACTAGAAAATCACATGCCATTATATAAACACAGTTGAAAGCTATTTGGTTTGTTAAATGAAGCGTAACATTGTCTGAGTTGCCACTGTATGCAATAGAGTGTCTAGCATGTCTTAAGGTCAATATTAGGTCAAAAATAGCAAAAAAAGAAACAGCTTTCTCTAGAAACTCATCAGTCAATCATTGTTTTGAGGAATTAAGGCTATGCAATGCTTGAAATTGCCAAAAAAAAAAAAAAAGGTGTACACTACAGTCTTCAAAGACAAAGGACAACTGGCTCTAACAAGGACAGAACGAGGTGTGGAAGGTCAGATGTACAACTGAACAAGAGGATAAGTACATCAGATTCTCTAGTTTGAGAAATAGACACCTCACATGTCCTCAGCTGACACCTTCATTTAATTCTACCCGCTCAACACCAGTTTCATGTACAACAGTAAAGAGAAGACTCAGGGCTGCAGGCCTTATGGGAAGAACTGCAAAGAAAAAGCCACTTTTGAAATAGAAATCAAAAAGAAAAGGTTAGAGTGGGCAAAGAAACACAGACATTGGACAACAGATAATTGGAAAAGAGTGTTATGGATCTTAATCCCATTGGGCTTTTGTAGGATCAGCTAGACTGTAAGGTGCATGAGAAGTGCCCAACAAGACAGCCACATCTATGGCAAGAGCTACAGAAAGTGTGGGGTGAAATGTCACCTGAGTATCTAGACAAACTGACAACTAGAATGCCAAGGATCTGCAAAGCTGTCATTGCTGCACATGGAGGATTTTTTGACGAGAACATTTTGAAGTAGTTTAAGAAGTTCTGAAATTGTTTTTCAAATTGTAATAGTAATTTTTCATGTTATTAATGTCCTGACTATACATTATGATCAGCTGAATGCCACTTTGGTGAATAAAAGTACCAATTTCTTCCATAAGAGCTAAATCTGTACATTATTCCAAACTTTTGGGCACCAGTGTATAAATAGCAGAAAATTACTAAATCAAAATTACAAAGTAAAAAAGTTTCATTCTAACTAAGTAATACCAATGCCCTTTTAATCTTTAAAGTTAAAGTTAATTCACTCAGCAACAGTCGCAATTTCTCAGGGCCAGCAAAGCCTTCTCTGCTAGCGTAACATGCCTAATAAATAAATATTTTTTCATCCTTTCATTCTCATTGACCTTTTTGCCTATGTATTTTCAATCGCTTTCCACTCCTAATTCATCTACAAACAAATAGCAAAAAACAAAAAGTTTATCCAATCAGAATTTATTCCTCGATGCTTACAAGCAAAGTGTGACAACTGTTTCACAAATCGCATGCCTGAAGCCATGCTCCTTAGCCGAAGCAGCGAAACAGCTCCAACCTGTCAGGCCTTCAGAATTTCCAGAGAATCCTTCAACACTGCAGTGAATAGGTATTTAAAGTCAGATTGTCAGATTCATCAGCCAATCAGATTGATTGATTTGTTCTTGGTGGGTGTGGTCTTTAGGATATGTCTCAGTCCAGGCCTTCTAACTGGCCTTGAGTGACGCAATCACACTTTAAGTGATGTACGTAATTTGAAAGTGAAGAGCACGACATCTTGCTGACGAGTTGGCTGTCATCACTGCTGTTATTGCCATTGAGAAAGAGATCCTTATGGATTTAAAAACCTAAGATGTTCTGCATGATCGTGCGATTGAATAATTAAACAGGAAATGAGGGCTGATTTTCACTTCAAGCAAATTGGTAAGTGCTTTTTGCATTGTTATAGCAACATCATTTTTCAGTTTTCTAAGTGCAAATTAGGCTGCTTGAGCATTCAGTGTCAGATCAAGTTTTGAAAAGTAACCATGTACACTGATGAAACAAAATTTATTGCAAGCAAAATTTCAATCGCAAATATTATTAGAGAGCATTTTCTTGGTATTAGACCTCCTTGGTTCTGGCTTTCGTGCATGGACGTGTTTTTAAAATGTCAATTGGTATTATTAGTTGACTGCCACGTAATGTATGATAGACATACAGTGTCTTATTCATTGTGAAACTGTGTTTTCTTAATGGCATGAATCGCAATGAAGGCCTAGACTTAAAATGCACGGGCCGCCACTGCTCAGCAACCACATTGGTAACACTCTGGGTAGCTTTTTCCAGTACAACATACTGTTTATCTACTCGAATGGGGAAAGAAAGAAATCTCCAAACTGTTTGTCAAGATTTTGTATCAAAACACATTTTGAAAAATATTTCAAATCAGTAATGTAATCTGAAATCAACGGTACTGATTGGCTCTTTTAACTATAAGGCAGTATTACAGCTGCCGTATTTAGCGTTATGATTTCCGCTATTAATACGCATATGAGCCACCCATCTCCTCCCTTTATAATGTCTCTAGATCAGTCTGATCTGATCCAGGTTTGGAAATCAAATGTTAAAAGGCCTGTTAAACTGAAGCACAGAGGTTAAGATCTGGTTTGATTGGTGGGCTCATTGTCAATCAGGGAACTACACGTTTTCAGTCTTTGTCTAGTCTTCTAGTCTAAAATTTCAACATTTCTCTGGGTTATCATGAAGGTGAAATTAATATTAATGATAATTATTTTTAAGAATGTGTATAAAAAAGGCAGACACTAGGAGACCTCCATCAAGCTCTCGGAAACTTCTACTGTACTTTAATTATTTAAAAAGCAGCCGGGAATTTCCAGAAATGATTTAATGGTTCCTGAAGGCTGCGAGTCATAAGTCCAACTTCATACTTGCAGCCCTTTTCCCAAGCACATTTGTGACTGTACCGGGGTGGCATTATGTTTTATTCAACACTGGTTGTAAAGACCTCTTAAAATATCCTCCAATCAGTTGATCAGGCTATATAATCTGCTTCAGTACTGTCCACCTGTGTACAATCTATACACCACCAGAAATAAGAAAGTTGGGGTGGGTTGAGTGCTTCATAAGAGATCTCCCCTACAAGAGGCCACAGGACTGTAATCAAGGTGCATTTGTATTCTGAAGAAACAGAGTGAGGGTGAGGGGTATATCAATGACCAGATGTGATACAGTAGCTCAAGAAATACCATGGAGGTCATAGCAATGGGATGAGAATCTATACTGTACATACAAGTTTTGACTGTGAATTGTTGTTGATGTGATGTATAATGACTGGCATGACTCAACCGTCATAACAGCCATTTACTGTATGGGATGCAGTGAATGTGTATAGTGTTTTGGAATGTTAAAGGAATATTCCAGGTTCAACACAAGTTAAGGACAATCAACAGAATTTCTGGCATAATGTTGATTACCACAAAAAATAATTTAACAAATGCAGGTACAGTAAGGGACTTACAATAAAAGTGAATGGGTATAAAGTTGTATATTTTGGATATAACTTTACAAAGATAAGGTTAGTAAGTGATTTTATCACACTAAAATCATGTTAACACAAATAATGTTTACATCTTGCAGCTATACTTTTGAAACTGTGTGTCTTTTAGTCTTTATGGACTGGCCCAATTCACTTCCATTGTAAGTGCCTCACTTTAACTGAGTCAAAATGGGCTTTTAGAATAGCAGTTTTCGATTTATGATTAAATTATACACATTCATACCTAAAATGTGAATTTTGAAACTGTTTTGTGCTTTAAAAACATGTATAAGGACTACCAAGTTTTTCTGATTAATTAAGCATTATTTGTTAAGCTTGTAAACTACTTATCTGCTTGACAAATGGGTTAGGGTTAAATTAATAGTTCACCCAAAAATGAAAATTCTCTCATTATTCACTTACCCTGATGCCATCCCAGATGTGTATGACTGTCTTTCTTCAGCAGAACACAAATGAAGATTTTTAGAAGAAGATAGAGCTCTGTAAGTTCCTTATAATCGATTACTTTTATGCTGCCTAAATATGACTTTTGGACCGACAAAGTGCTGGCACCCGTGTACTTGTATTATAAGGACCTGACAGAGCTCTATCTTCTTCTAAAAATCGTCATTTTAAGTTTTGGATGAACTATTCCTTTAAGGTTAGGGTTATATAACTTGTCGTGTTATTAAATAGTATGCATAATAACAAAGAATGATCTTCAAATAATGTTACTATTCTATTTCTATGACACCTAAAATCTCTTTATATGATCTATTTTTGAAAATCCAAGGGGAAAGGATGAGTCGGCTCACTCCCCTCTCTGTTCCATCTGTTCAGCATTCAGATAAGCTGAGGTCATCTGTCCACAAACTGCGTGTGGGTGAACCAGAGCTTTTACAGTATGTGCAGCCTATCACAGCCATTTACAGAGTTCAAATTGTGTTTGTCCCACACTGAGTTATGATTTGATATTGTACATGTGATGCCATCTAACCCTTTTGTGAAAAAAAGAGTGGAATTTTCAGGAAATACATTTAGCTGTAGTTAAAAAGTCAGCTATAAAGAGTAAAATTCTGCATCGCTAAACTAAGCTTTACTAATATTAGAAAAATGAAGCACTCTGCAGAATAGTGCTTTGATCCTACCATAGAGGAAAAAAATAAAAAGGTAATTCTGACTTTATATCTCAAAGATGTGACTACATTTCTTGTAATCGTGAGTTTATATTTCAGAACTGCAACTTTATTTTTTGCAATTATGACTTCATCAATCATCAGAATGGGGGAAAAAAGTGATCTCAGTGATTTCAACCATGGCATGATTGTTGGTGCCAGATGGGCTAGTTTGAGTATTTCTGTAACTGCTGATCTCCTGGGATTTTCACACACAACAGTCTCTAGAGTTTACTCAGAATGGTGCCAAAAACAAAAAACATCCAGTGAGCGGCAGTTCTGTGGAGGGAAATGCCTTGTTGACGAGAGAGGTCAGTGGAGAATGGCCAGACTGGTTTAAGCTGACAGAAAGGCTACAGTAACTCAGATAACCACTCTGTACAATTGTAGTAAGCAGAATAGTATCTCAGAAAGCACAACATGTCAAATCTTGAGGCACATGGACTACAACAGCAGAAGACAGTGTCGGGCACTTTGTTAGGACCATAAAGTGCTCATTGAGTGTAAAGTTGCAATTGTGAGATATATATTCACAATTCTGAGATATAAAGTTGCAACAAAAGGATGTAAAGTCACAACTGCGAGATATATAAAAAAAAATCACAATCATAAAGTTGAATTATCTTATTTAATTCCCTCATTCCTGGCAAGATCCGACTTCCATAATACAGTAAATCACTTTGTGCACTAAAAAGAATAGTTTGCACAAAAATGTATATGTCTCTCTTTTGTGAAATACAAACATATAATATAGCACACACATATTGTATTGGACTAATTTTATGGTAATTTCATGGTGCTTTTTAGTCCTTTTTGGAGCTTGAGAGCACCCATAGCCTTTTACTTTCATTGTATAGAAAAGACCAGCGTGAACATTCTGCACAATATCTAATTTTGTGTTATACAGAGGAAAGAAAGTCATACAGGTTTGGAACGACATGAGGGTGACTAAATGACAGCATTTTTGTTTTGTGGTGAACTATTCCTTTATGCCAGAAAGTATGCTCTGTCTCTCTAAAGACACAAACATTAAACATTAAATGTCAAAAAACAACCACATCAGCAACCTTAATCATGGCAATGCACATGGCATGAGATCACCGACTATCTGTGTTTCCTACAAAAGACAGCAGAGCTCTGGAGCATGCCATCTGTACCTCTCTCTAATGGGGCCAGATGTTCTCAGCAGGGTTCATCATTAGGGAAGAATCACATTCAGACCCATTCAGTTCAATTTCCCTGCATTAAATCAGAAAAGATGATGTAAGACTTTACTGATCCCATTGGTTTTCTGTAGAGGTGACTCACTTGTTGACTAACACTGCTGACAGCAAATTTGTGCCTTCAGAGGCCGAATCCGCCTACTTTAGATGACAGAGCAGCATATGCCAGTTCAGCTGCACACTCAGCACATTTACTCATCGCAGTTTCAAGTTTTTCCCTGCAACATCTAAATTTGATTGTACTACATGTTTTAGAGTACTTTAGATATGATGCAGCTGCTGTGTTGCATCTAAATATCCCCCAGGTGCATCTATTTTTGCTTCAGAACCCTAAAATATATTATTTAAATAATTTCTTTACAAAACACACATTTTATTGTAATATAAAATGGGGGCTTCAACAGCAAGTACATGGTGGTATTTCAGGGGGCTCCGCCAATTACTGTTTTATTAAATGTGAAATATGAAATATGCATCAAACAAAAATGCAATATTAAGTTAACTTCAAACTAAGCTTACATTCAGTTAAATGATTTATTGTCACATAAAAATGTATTAAGTAAAAATATAAATGCAATGTACAAATGGTTTTGAAAATATAGCATCATAACAATGTTGTAAAGATTAATATGGTACTATACAAAATGTTTTTACACGCCAGGCATAAAATGCAACACAGAACGTTCCTACTCTGTCTCTACTGTATATCCACCAAGGGGTCCTTAGGCTGAAAAAGGGTGCAGACCTCTCATATAAAAGACATAGCCTACTGAATAAATGATCAAAGGTCTGTGATCAAACACAACTGTACAAGGAACCCAAACCAGCAGTTTGGAGGAGACCAAATGCATTTTACTGGCTTCTGCATGATAACAATCTGTCAGCAGACAGCAGCCTTATCAAAGTTTTTGCGATTATTGATGATGCTTTCTGTGTGTGTGTGTGTGTGTGTGTGTGTGTGTGTGTGTGTGGCTGGGGGTGTGGGTGAAATCAGCCATAAAATGCTTATTTCTTTCTATTCCAGTAACAGCTTTTTTAGTTTATCCTTTAGATCTTAAATGTTTCACTATACGAGAACAAACCATTAATTCTTTTTCATTTCAAATCATCTTCTTTTGTGTGTTTTTCTAAAGATCTTTCGTCACATCACAAAGTCATTGAAAATGGATCAAATTGCATACAGTACAAACAAAAAAGCACCATCCCGTGAGCCACATCTTACCTGCTCAGACTGTAACAGAGAGTGAATCCTCTCGTTTGAACCAGACGTCAGCAGCTCAGATGGTGTGGACACTGTAAAGAAAACAATGTCACCTTTAAATGGGGAACTCTGTTATGACAGACTGCTATATAAAAACCTTTTGTCAAGTAACCTAAAAAAACGAGCTGGTCAAAAATATTGTTTAGGATGACTCAAA
Organism: Myxocyprinus asiaticus; assembly: GCF_019703515.2. Lineage (NCBI taxonomy): Eukaryota > Metazoa > Chordata > Actinopteri > Cypriniformes > Catostomidae > Myxocyprinus > Myxocyprinus asiaticus. Next base: position 19,481,004 of record NC_059388.1, read on the forward strand.
CAACCTGACTACATTAGGTCACACCAATGATAGGATGAAGAATAGTGCCATAAAGGGATAGAACACAAAAAATGTTAGGCAGAATAACAGCCTCAGTCACCATTCACTTTCATTGTTTGGAAAAAAGATGCAGTGAAAGTATATGGTGACTGAGGCGTGACGAACAGTTCCTGTATTCCACGGAAGTCATATTGGTTTGGAACAACATAAGGGCGAATGGACTCTCTGTAGTTCACGGGACAAAAGACTCTTAAAGTGGACCAGATGCAACAAAAAAGTGGGCACATGTGCTGACCACCACCTTGCAGCAACATCCAATAAAGCACTAAAATCACACAAAATGTGTTATTCTTTGGTCCAATGGGATTTCTAAAAATTATGGCCTCAGTGTAAACACAAAGCCATGTCTTAAATCAGCAGAATGATGGAGGGACCTGCATGCAACAGCACCCCCCTTTGGCACCTCTACATCATATGTGCTGGTTCATGGTCGTGCATATATCAGTGCTCTCCCTCGAGAGACACGCATTCATTTCACATTAATAGAAACATGGCCGCTGACACAACACCCCCCCACCCCCCACCCCTCCCAGAGCACTGCGCTTTTGATGGGAGATGGACCACAAAGACACAGTGAGGGAGAACCACACTGCTTTACTGCATTGTTTTCAGATTTTAAAGCGAACTGAGGAAATCTCCAGCCCCTCGAAAAGCTGTCACAAACAGCTGCTGTCTCACAGAGAGAGTCAGAGAGATAGACAGAGAGAGAGAAACAGGCTATAAAACCGAGAGAAATCACACTAACTACCTCCCACCTCTCAGAGCCGACCTGAGGTGTTGTCATGGAGACAGGCCGCATGCCGGCAGGATAAACAGAGAGAGAAAGAGAGAGGGATGGAGGGGGTTCTGAGAATGCACTGTAGCTAATGTTGAGAGACAGACTTAAAAATGCTTTATCATCGTCTGCATCATCATCAAGAGAATTATCAATTATCTTCATAAAAAAATTATATCTATCTGTCCGTCTGTCTGTCCGTATATCTATCTATCTTATCTATCCGTCTGTCCGTCCGTCTGTCTAATCTATCCATCCATCCATCCCTCCATCCATCCATCCATCCATCTATCTATCTATCATCTCTCTGTCCATCTATCTATCTATCTATCTGTCTGTCTGTCTGTCTATTGACCCATCCATCCATCCATCCATCGATCCATCTATTTTATCTATCTGTCTGTCCTGATGTCCATCTGTCTGTCTGTCTGTCTGTCTGTCTGTCTATCTATCTATCTATATGGATAGGTAGGTTCAATACATAATATATTCATTAATGATAGGTGTGACCAGGAGGAGGGCGTGGCCGGGCCGTGATGGTGCACAGCCGGCGCAGAGTCACCAAATCAGCAGGAGAGAGAGAGATAAAGTGGAGCCGGAGACACCAGTGAGGGAGAGAGAGAGACACACACAGAGTTATGCTTTTGTGTGTCTTTTATGTTATGTTGAAGTTCATTTGTATCATTAAAACTTTATGATGACTGCTCAGCCGGGTCCCAACGTCCTCCTTTCCCAACCGAACGGAGGTCTTTTACATTTGGTGCCAAAACCCAGGAAGGAGGAAGAGCACGCTGTCCAGGAGAACTTGCCATTGCTGTCCGCCAAAAAGCGGAGGAGTCATTGCCAGCTGCCTGGGGATGGAGGACCCGCTGCCGTCTGCCAGATCGCAGAGGAACCGCTGCCGTCCGCCAGGGGGCTGAGGACCCGTGGACGGCATGGACGCCATGGACGGCGTGTTCAGGACCGGCGAGCCAATTTCTCTCTCTCTCTCTCTCTCTCTCTCTCTCTCTCTCTGTCTCTCCCCCTCGCTCTTTCCCTCTCCCCTCTCCCTCCCCTCACCTCTCCCAGGGTCCAAGGAGGCGGGGAAGACCTGCCAGCAGAAGGACGGGCAGAAGGGCAGCACCTCTATATATAGTTTTATATACAGTATCAAAAATATATTACATATTAAACCAACCAGACATTCAGATAAAACAGGTTTCTCCCATAAAATGCATACTGCCATAAAACCTTTGCTTTGTGTTTTACACATACAGACAGACTGAGAAAGCTCTGTCCCATCAGCATACACATGACTCACAAGAATAAACAAATCAGCAAACACACAGAGACAAATCTGACTGGTTTTTGTGGGAAAGGTGATACCAGGTGTGTACCATGCAATGGACAAAATGCTGTGTGATCTTGTTTTCTAGACCTGCAGTTGCAGAACCTGAGTCAAGGAGGTGAAAGGAAATATATCACCCTGGAGGTATAACTTTGGCCCACAAGAATTGAGAAATGGAAATGTTGAGAAAAAAAAATCACCAAATCAGAACAAATCAATAAAACATTTCAAAAAACACACTGCATACAGAAACAAAGGCTCCTTTGTATAAAAAAGTGTTATTTCAAACAGCCAGATGATTGTTACCTTAATTCTATGGTGAGTCAATAGCAGTCCTTTTTCTGAACAGTGTATATCAAGTGTGTATCTCTCTAACCATTCCCTCTGGCTCCTGTACCATGTGTGTGGCAAGTGAACACTCTGAAAGGCAGCTGATTTACACACACACACACACACACGCACACACACGCTCACATACATATACACACTGATGGCGGCGCGTCTCTCCTTTGCACCCACCCCCATGTCCCTGCCTCCTAAAAACTATGTGAGATTAACACACCTCTTTGTCACTGTAAAAAGGGGGTTAACGCATTTCCTGGTGCAAACCGAATGCATCCATAGAAACTGAGGGATGGAAAAGACAGAGAAAAAGATGGAGATAAAAAGAAAGATGGAGTAGGTCGAGTGGAGTAGGTTTTGTACATTTACAGAAGTGGTGAAATACAACAATCATGCTTACACACAGCAAAAAAAAATATTTTTCTTAATCATTATTTTTGTCTTGCTATCCACAGTATCCAGTAAAACTATCTAAACTAAAACTAATCTTAAAATAACACATATTTAATTGTGTAAAACGATTTCTTTTCAGAGAGTATCTCTTGAATTAAAGGCATAGTAAAATGTGCAAGATGAATGGCTGGTTTCAATGTTTTAAAGGGTTCGCCCAAAAATGTAAATTTTGTCATCATTTACTCACGCTCATGTTGTTACAAACCCAAATGAGTTTCTTCCATCATGGAACACAAAAAGCATAATGTTAGATTCAGTCAATTTCCATTGCATCTTTTTTTCATACAATGCAAGTGAATGGTGACTGAGGTTAATGGTGACACATTCTGTCCTCATTCTATCTTGCTTCTCAAGTAAATTTATTTTGTTTTTCAGGATGTTTTGATATTTTTACCGGAAAACAAGACAAAAATACTTCTTGATTTTTGCAGTGCAAGCTCATCTTACAGGTCCATTTGTTTTGTAAAAGTGTTTCACAACATTTGCTTTAAATGGAACACATCTGGAACACATCTGAGATCTGGAGATCTTAATTAACATCTAGAAGTGTGAAATAATTATAAAATACAAAATCCGTGCAGAGCCTCACCACTTAACTGACAGTAGCCTCAATCACTTACAGTAAGTCAGTCTAAAGAGCCTATAGAGAAAGATTCAGACCAATTTTGCAGATCTGAGGTCAGCTTTTCTAACCAAAACCATTACAACACAAAGCACAAGATCTTCTGAGAACAGTATGAATTGACAATAATGTGTAAACAGATTTAGACTGTTTATTTATCTCTCTCCACTCCAATAAAAATCATAATACAAAAGCAGAGCTCTACGGCAACCAGATGTTTCAATCAATTTATCCTAATGTAGCTAGGCAATGCAGGCACTCAGTGCATATGAGAGTGCTTTCAATGCTGACATAATGAGTCATTCCAAAATCATATAATGGTAATTTGAAAAGTTCTGAACGTTTGTTTACTGAGATATAATGATATTAGCAGTTGTAAACCCCAGTCTTTTACCGTATGCTGTCTTCAAATTGAGGCATTAAATTGATATCCTTTTTGTAAAAGAATAGACATTAAATTCTGTGGTCAGCAAATGAAAACATAACATTTCTCTGAGGAAAAAATTAAGCAACCTCTATTGAAAATATCTAAATGAATGCAATAATTCACAAGAGGATGTGTGTTACTGTAATTTTACAGCATAAGAGTTATGTTCTTAGGCACGATAACAGCATTAATAACAATAAAGTATAATATTAAAGACACCAATGTTCAGTAAAGAGTAAAAGTCATTATTAATATCAGTCAGAATAAAATCAATTCTGCTACGTAATATACATTGCCTCTCTATATCGTATATTTTTGCGACCATGAGGGATCATATCTCAGTAACTTCAAGGTAAGCTATTTTAAAACCCATATCTCTGAGAATGTAGTGTTTTAGAGTAACATACTGAGGTAGACCGTCACATGTTGATACAGTCTAGAGTATATATGAATAGAGAGAAAAGCTCTGATTACTTTCCCCAGCTCTTTGCCTTAATTTACCCTGTCTGAGTGTTAACATCCGGCAGACTGGGGTCCCACACACACAAATGCCCTAACAGAGCGAGTGCTGGAGAGCTGCACAAAAGGGCATGGAGAGGCCTTTTCACACAGTAGATTTAGCACACACCAGCTGGACTTTCAGCATGGAGACGAGTCGCCATTGAACTCTGTGTCATTTCCACTTCAGCTCTGAGGAGACAGCTATCCACACTAGCAACAATACCAGGACATAATTCCCACCAGTCTTCCAACAGGAAGGAAACAAAAGATCTTTTTTTTTTTTTTTTTTTTTTTTTTTTATTATGGTTTGCAGTTTGTAATCTACTTGATCTTGTGTAGGACCATGCATTTGAGATATACTGTATTATAAATAAAAACATATGTTTTATATAAATAGTTAGGTAGATGGCATTTACAAAATGTCCATGACCTTTATTTTTTTAAATAAAACATCAAGATTTCAGGTTAAAGTTTATATGAATTTATAAAGTAAAGTATATATCTTAGGTCCTGGTCTTTCATAATTTTTAATCACTTTTTTGCCTTCACTTGTTTATTTTAAGTAGTCTTATGGTGTGATATAGAGTATTACTTTTTAAAAGTACAAAACAAATATTCTGTGTAGTTTCTCAATTCATATGAAGTCATAGAAACAATAATTAATAAAGAATTAGCAAAATGCTGTTTAAAAATATTTTTAGATGGAGTGTAGCATGTCACACCACAGGACACGTCAACTTCCCAAAATTATTTCAGGTCAACTACCCAAATATAAAAATATATAAAAAAATATATATATATATATATATATATATATATATATATATATATATATATATATATATATACACACACACACATACTCACAATATATACAAATATATCCTATATATTTTGCAGGTAGATAGCCTTTAGAGTTGTTATGTCTCTTAATAGCCAAAATTGACTGCATTGATTTCCATAGTTGTACAGAAGACAGAAACAAAGAGAAAATAAAAGTGAATTAGATCTGTTGGTATGATGCCCCCTACAGAGGTCCAACAGTGCAAAAAGAGAATGTTATTTGATTTTTATGTTAATGATGTGGTTTGAGCAAAGGCCACATGCCAGGAGAGATATGGAATGGCTGTTGGGTACCACACACTTCCGTATGGTTCTCGGTTCCATGACTATCTATTGGAATCAGCAACACTCACTGAGCACTTTATATCAGTAGTTCACAAGTTAATGTAATCCTGCCATGAGAATAGTGTAAACGTGTCTGGCTCGCTGTCCCTGGAGGAGGGCTCGAGGCTCGAGACTTGACCCGAACTCGAATACCCCCCCGGACTTGTTGAGTTATTAATGAATAGATGGGAGGAGTTGGGGTGGTGGAGGGATGCTGGAGGAATTGTCACAACATGGATGTAAGCAGCTGTTTATATACGCTTACTCTGGCAATGTGACTGGTCGGAATAAATTAACATGCTCCCCACAAACTTTGTTATGAATCTCCATTTCAGTAGTTCGCAAGTTAATGTAATCCTGCCATGAGGATATTATAAACGTGTTTGGTTCGCTGTCCCTGGAGGAGGGCTTGAGGCTTGACCCAAGCTCGAATACCCCCCAAAAGAAGCCAAGACCGAGCTGCAAGTCACTAGTGTCAGAACCTTGTAAAACACAGAAAGCAATGTGTTTGGGTAGGAATATTGAGATGCTGAACGACAGTCACTGTGATGCCTCTCCCCCCCAAAGGTAATGAGACCTGAAACGGCATGCGGGGGGTGGTGGGGGGGGGGGGGGGTTGTAGACTTTCGATGGGGGGTTCTCCTAAGCCTGTGTGTGAGAGGGGCAGAAGTGCCACAGATGATAGAACAAGCAGTTCCCGCTTGCGGAGGCAGCCTCACGCTAGGGTCTGCTTGAGGGACAGGAAACTGAGAGCTACAGGATAGGTTGAGAATTAGAAGAGTGAAAATAGGCAGAAACACTGCAGAAACAGTGGTGGTTGCTGCTGCATGGAATGAGCTCTCATGGGTGCTGCTGTTGCACTTGAGGACTCCGCTACGCAACGCAAGCCTTCTGGAGAAAGGGGGGTCCTGTAAACCTCCCACCGCCCGGGCAGGTCTACCCGTGGCGAGAGCTGGCCCCTGCCACCTTAGGCGGACTCGACCTTATGCCATCTACAGATGCAAATCATTCGACGGGAGGGGCCTACATAGCGAATGGACCAACCCCATGTGTGTGGGGCTCGGCTGCTGCTCATGAGGGCGAGCCCATCCTGCAATTGAACAGGGGCCCTCACTGAATTCGAACGAGGAAGTCCTCATAGCGGTACAAATGGAAGAGCCCACGATGCAAATAAACGTGAGTGTGGCATGGGGGGCATGGTCATGTGTCTGTCTGCGGGAGAAGTGCAGTAAGGCTCGTCACCTGGGTTGTCGACACTGCTCGGGGCTACGGCCAACCCTTTGATGGATAAATTTCTTCAGGTGTTGATAGTTCAAGAGGCTGGCAGTGGGAAGTTGCTGTGCCGCTAGCTGCACCTCCCCAGAGAGTAAGGGCAATAAGTGGGCTGCCTACTGGTCGGCTGTCTTTTCGAACAGTTCGAGGAAGGCCTCCGGATCATTGTTTGGCCCCATTTTAATCAGGGTCACGGGTGGGCTCCGAGGAAGTCGCAGCGCCAGCCCCCTGACTGGCGATCAGGCTCCGGAACACCTGCCAGTCCTCTGCTTGTGCCTGGAGCAGGACTTGGAAACGCTGTTCCTGCTACAGGCATTCCTCCATCAGGGCTCGATGTTGGTTTTCCTTGATGCTGGTGAGGGACTTGACAACTTCACCCAGTGGTGAAGACTCCATAATGGCGTAATCCTCCAAAGCTGGGTTTTCGGCACCACTGTGATATGTTCAAGTTCGTGGGCAATGGAGGAGCCAGGAGGAAGCGAACTGTCAGCGTGAGTCTTTTATTCTCTTGCTTTCACACTTTTGTGTACAGTGTAGTTACTTTTTGTTACTTTTTCACTCAGGCAATAATTCACTTACATAAACAAACATTAAAGGCTTCGAAAACACTCATTAGATCTTTGAACACTCTGAAGAACACGCCACTGCTGTACACACGGTCTCTCTCTGCGGTTTCTCCCCCACACTGATGCTATGGCATGCCTTATCAGGTCTCCCTCCATCAATATAATGACAGACAGGTGTTAGAGTAATCACAACCCAGGTGACGAGCCTTCCCGTTCTCCCTCTCCCACAGACAGACACATGACCCCATGCCACATTGAGTTAGCTCACACAACATTCGCACGGGAGATTCGAACCCCTTGAATGCGTGTAAGTGGGAGGGCCTTCACAGCGGTACGAACGGAAGGGCTTCTGGTCTAGCCGGGGGGCCCTCGTAGCCAGTGTTGGGGAGTAACGGAATATATGTAACGGGAATACGTATTTAAAATACAAAATATAAGTAACTGTATTCCACTACAGTTACAATTTAAATCATTGGTAATTAGAATACAGTTACATTCAAAAAGTATTTTGATTATTGAAGAGATTACTTTGCATTTTATTGTCATTTGTTTCATTTAATATTTTGTCTTTTCAGATGGAATACATTTATACATGTAAATGATGCAATCCAAAGTCCATTTGAACAGCGGTGAAACACTTTCTTATGTGTTACATTCATACGAGCAGACAGAGAAATAAGTTTGAAGTAAGTTTGAAGCAGAAGAAATAGAAATAAACATAGTGTAAATTGTCAGCTTTACGCTTAGCTAAAATGCTATTTCTAGCCATTTTACATGCACGTTACCAGGCACGATCATATTTTTTTATCAAGAAAATTCACATTGGATCATAATTTCTTTTTTTCTAGTAAGACCTTTGATATTAGGGTAAACATCGAATTCTTGATAATATTTTTTGTATTGTTTTCCTGTAAAAATATCTAAAAATCCTTCAAACAAGATCAATTAGATTTATCTTGTTTTAGAAACAACACTGCATAAGATATTTAGGTTTTTCAGAGAATGTATTTTTAACATGTGTATTTTGTCTTACTGTACTGGCAGAGTTTTTATAGTCAAAACAAGTGAAAAAATCTACCAGTGCTGAAGAAGTAATCCAAAGTATTTAGAATACGTTACTGACCTTGAGTAATCTAACGGAATACGTTACAAATTACATTTTACAGCATATATTCTGTAATCTGTAGTGGAATACATTTAAAAAGTAACCCTCCCAACCCTGTATGTGTGTGTGTGTGTGTGTATATATATATATATATATATATATATATATATATATATATATATATATATATATATATATATATATATAGTGAAGAGGGAACAAAACGAATTTATCCACACACATGATGTATTTTCCCAGACAATGAAATACCTGACCGGTAGAGAATGCACAGATGAAGTAGGTTCTTTGCCAGAGAGAACTGTTGTAAAGCCATCTTTCAAAAAGTTGAACAACACACATTTTAATTTTTCCAGTTTCATTTGAATTTTTGTTAAAATAAAAATAAGTCAAGGTGTCTTGCTTTATTGTGTAGGCTTAACCCTAACCCTGCTTAACGAAAATTACCCCATAGTACCACCTAGCGTCCAACCAGCGGTAATACCAGTGTGCATCGGTTTCCTGTGGAGTTTTATTTTTTTCTGCGACCAACCAACCAACCAAAACTTGGTCGACCAAGACTCTTCTCATCGACTAACGTTTGGTCGACTACCAGGGGGCAGCCCTAATGGGAATGATCACTGAATGGAACATGCCCTAAATGAGCTGCATGGCGATGTAATCAGGCTGACAGGAATCACATGTGTGGGAGAACCGGATTAAACCACTGGAGTGTGCTGGAATAATGTTTGAATTAAATTGTTCACGTTAAATTAAAGCTGTAATAGAGCTCATGAGGCATGAAGCCGGAGCAGCGCCTATTCGCTTAGACAGCCTCACGTTATAGGGACTGCTCCGGGCAGAATATAGGATGAGAGGACCTGTGTTCAGCATTAGGGGGCTGTATGACAGGTATACAGCGAAGCAGTGGCCAGTGTGGAGGCAGCCTCGACACCAGGTCTGCTTCGGTGAGGAAAGATGAGAATAAAAGAAAAACAACGGTTAAATTAACAGCCAGTATTACCACAAAACACGAATAGTGGCTGCTGTGGCAGCTTGGTGAATAACGTAACAATTGAGATGGAAGAGCTTATCTGATGAGGACAAATGCTTTGCGCAGAGTAGTGTGTCATCCAAAACTGCCGCATGGATCTGTCAAGGGTAAGTGGAATCGTCGCAGCATGGATGCAAGCAGCTGTTCATATATGCTTCCTCTGGCGATGTGATTGGTCGGATTAAATGAACATGCTTCTCCCGAACTTTATTAAACTCCATTAGGAATACCTGTCTACCTATTATTCATGTAAATATCTAATCAGCCAATCATGCGACAGCAGTGCAATGCATAAAATCATACAGATACGGATCAGGAAGGGTGCTGATCTCCTGGGATTTTCACGCACAACAGTCTCTAGAGTTTACTCAAAATGGTGCCAAAAACCAAAAACATCCAGTGAGTGGCAGCTCTTCAGACAGAAACACCTTGTTGATGAGAGGTCAATGGAGCAGATAACCACTCTGTACAATTGTAGTGAGCAGAATAGCGTCTCAGAACAACCTTGAGGCGGATGGGCTATAACAGCAGAAGACCACATCAGGCACTTTATTAGGACCATAGTGTTCCTAATAAAGTTCTGTGAGTGTATATTCATCAAAAGCATTAGTGCAAGATTTAAAGTCAAAAATCGACCATTAAAATTCTACAGACATCCTCAGTTGAACACATTTAAGCAGGCCAGATTTCTTCTATTTCATTAGCTTATTCTGATGCACGGTGTATGAAAGCTATCTTAATTAATTTTAGTTGCTGCTGACGTATGTGCTTTCCACATTATTGATCTGCCTGATTATGTAAATGCCACAGTTCTCAGAGAAAGCCAGACAATAAAACAGCATTCAGCCATCTCCAATAAGGTCAGTGTTATTCAGGTTTATTCCACACATGCACAGCTGAATGCAAAATAAAAACACAATGTCAGAAATGATGAGACAAAAGATCCAAGTGCGGAGGCAATGAACAGTTTATTATTTAAACACACCTTAAGCTGGTGAAACATCAAAGATACCTGGCACTGACTGCAGCATGGAGATGGAGAGTGTGTTCATAGGCTTGCATGCATAGTGGAAGTGTAGAGCGTATATTCGCAAGGAATCCTCTGAAGAGTAGTGGTAGATATAGGCAGGGAACTAATAGTGATCAAGTCCCGCTCGCTCTCAGCAAGTTGGAATGATCAGCGCTCCCATGGAAACGATTAAGGTTCCCACAGCAACGCTGATTACACAAGCCAGCAACACCTGAATCAATTGAGGAAACATGTAAACACAAACTGGAACAAACCAGCAGACTCACCAAGACCGTGACACACAAAGGATGCAGGAGACTGCTGCAATCTGGCATATTTTACTGGAACTGTACAGCATCACTACACCACTGAAATCTAGGCACTTCTCGTTATTTAATCACTATTCGATGAATAACTACATTTAGTTTACCGGCTGCTCTTTGCAGGTAATATTAATGCAACTTTAATTGTGGCAAGCAAATAGCACTGACTTTTGTCGCAAGACGCAATCTAGAAGTTATAATAGGTAAATTAACAAATTAACAATAAATTACATAGAAAGGAACCATGTTTGTGCTGAAAAAGAATAACAATTACCATTACCAATTATTAAATAGTCATGGTGAATGCTATTTCAGGGCATTTATGTGTGGTTTAACTGGACTGGGAGTGGTTATTGAAGGAGACGCAAGTCATATGGGTTTGGAACGCCATAAGGGAGAGTAAATTATGACCGAATTTTTTATTTGTTTTTGGTTGAACTATTACAACACAGAACGGCTGCATAACTTTTTTTCAAACATCCTCACCAGCCACGCCGATCACACAACATCATCACCATGGAGAACCTGGTGACCCTGACCCTTCAGACATTAAGCCTGCACTCCGGAGAGAAACTAATCTTTTTTAAATACAATGAACGAGCATGCAAAGAACAAACTGAAGCAAAGAAGCTGACACAGAGCGAGAGTCTGCTAGAGAAAGCTATTGAGAAAGATATTCATCAAAAAAAAAAAAACATGACAAGCTGGTGGTAATAAAAAAGAGAGCGGGAGAGCTGGGGAACTACAGGACAGCATTTCACTTTGAGTGGAGCTATACATCTGATAGAGTAGAAGGGAGAGGGGGCTATTATTAGCCCCACAAGAGGGTAGGGATTTCTTATTAAGCAAGTAACTCAGATGATTGAAAAATCTCCTCAGTGTGGCTCCCTAAGGCTCACGTGCCACTGTGGGCCACAGAAAGAAAAGAAGTGAAATCTAGAAAAGGTGTAGCTGAGAGAGGGATATGAACAAACAAACAGTTCATTCATTGGACCATTTCGACATTCTTAATTCCGAAGGTTAGTGCACACTGCTCTAGCAAACGCCAACAAACACCAGTTCCAATGGTTGTGGTTTTATTGAATCAGTGTGGTTGGCCCTGTCAGTGTTTGTTGCGGCAAAGTAAAAATTAAAGTTTTGTTTCCCAGAATTCCCCAACTTTAAGGGCTGTTCACATCAAACACATTTTTGTATCCATTTTCACAGTTTTTCTATTGTTTTTCATATGTAAACAAACTCTAGACAGACGTCTTTGACTGTTGCGCTGCGTCTCGCTCGTGCAGGAGTGCGATGTGTCAGGTTAAAAAGAATGTACACTTTTAAAAAGCGCATCTCGGGACAGGTTACATTGTGTATACCTTTTTTATCACAAGAATGCCTTCGGTCTCAACGGCCCCTTGGAATGTTTGAAATGTTGGTTAATCGGGGCAGTTTGAACCAGCCTTAGGAGCTGTTCACACTGAAGCCGTTTTGTATCCGTCTGCACTGTATTTTTATAGTTTTATGCACATATCAGACAGACATTATTTTTCAGTGTCTCACACTATGCATGCTTCATGTTTTTAAAATGCAGTGTCAAGATAAAAGTGTTTAACTTTGAAAAACATTTCCACCTGGTATTAAGATGCGTCTCAGGTGATCCAATCAAATGTGGTCAGGTGAGACACATCGCTGTTTAAACCTGGTCACTTTAATGCGTCTCCTGTGACCACTTGTGTTCAGATTTGGAGGGGAGAGTCTCTGTTTCATGACATACATCAATCACTATATCAGTGTATTACTGCATGATAATAAAGTGCAAAAAAGTCAGAAAAGACAAAGAAAGCACAGAAAAAAATGCTGCGCTGTTTCTCCCAGATGTGGTTGAAATTTAATCTAAGCACAAACGCAACATGTCAAGCAAGATTATCCATTATTTCAGTGTATTACCTGTATTAAAGGAGCTTCAGGTGTTCGTACTTGTGATTTGTGTTGATATCAGACACACTAAAGATCTGTGAAGCTCTCATGATTGTGTACAGTTTGTATCCGCTTTTTACATTTTCCGATCTGAGAATTATTTCCTTTTAAAGCAATTTAAACTCTTGTTGTAGAGCAGCGGTTGATTGACAGGTGAGGGGTGGTGCTTCACTGCTGCTAGGACACATACAGGATGGATTAGCATGCAGTCACATGCATTTTTGACAACATTCGTATGTGGTTTTTGTGATCCGATCACAAAATGTTTTTGACCCTTTAGACCTGTATTTATGGGGTGACCACATGTGATCGGATCAACCGAAATGCATCTTAATGCCAGGTGGAAACGGGGTCTATGTCTCAACCAACAGTATGTATTGTATTCTTTTTGTTTGCTCCGTCTTTGTTTATATGTTGCATTTTCAGAAATAAAGTGTGCATTCCTATTCATCAAACACTCCAACTGAGCTTTCTGTAGTTTTGCAGCACCTGAAATCCTCAAATGGTAGATTTACAATGTTTTAGCTCAGTGTCCTACAGTGAAAATTGTCGATTTCACACATACAGCCTTTTCCAGAAACTTAACTGCAATTTTTAATAAAGAGGTCATGTGTGAACACGACTTGAACAATTTTAATATTACCTGAAAAGTTTAGTTTTGCTATGTGTGAACAGAGTCATAAGATTATCGGTTTGAGAACGTACGAGGTCAGGGCGCGCTGACGTATGATGGAGATGATTCAGTTACTCTAGTCTAGAGTAGTAAAAAAAAAAATGAAATTACTCCATTTAGTCAGAGGATATAAAAAATATTTTAGAGCCGACTAAAGAGGAAATCTTGTAGTTGCTCCACAACTCAAATCTTAAGTCATATGGAGAGCAGCCGATGGAAATCGACCGCATGTGGCCACAACACTGGACCACGAAGAAATGGAGATGGCGAACAAGCGCTCAAAGTGGAGAAAACATTTAAGCCACTCACCTCCACCTCGCGTCACAGTCTCCGTCTTTACAACCAAGACCGAACCTAAATGTACTCAGACTGCTTCTTTTGAAACTCTGAAACAAAGAAGCAGCAACATCAAAGGCAATGCTCTCCCGTACATTCATGTTTGTTTACATCTGTCATGCGTCTTCTACAATGGAGCCGTGTGTTTGTGATCGGATCAACTTGACAGCAGGAGTGATCCACTCGTTGGGTCACTTAGTGTGTGATACCCAGTTTTTGTCTGTAGCCATTTACATAGTTGGTAAGTGTGTGATAACTACGAATTTTAGATTATGTTCAGATTTTAGAAGTGGTGTAGTGTAATTTAGCCTAAAGGCACTTCTCTTCATCCGAGCAGATGAGGAAATTTGTCGATTGATAAAATAACTTACTACAGCTCAAACGGCATTTTGGTTCTGATGTGTGAATGGTAGCAAAACAAAAAAAGATAGAAATGTGTTAATAGCAGACATGGTACATTTACCATTAAAGGCAACTCAACAATTGTACTGCAAAATACCAGGTTTCATGTGTGAAAGTGTCTATTGTCTGTGCAGATTCTAAGAAGGAATGCCACTAAGAAGGTTGACAACTAACAGTAATTAAAGATCTATAAGGGTCTGAATGGAATGTGTTATGTCCATACTGTGACTGTGAGAGTGTTGAGGTCTTGAATAACTAAATTTTCCAAGGAGCGGAATGTAAGACCTCAACGTTACCTGCAACAAGATAATTTAATAAAATGACATTATTTAAAAGATAAATGCATTAAACAGTGTGTGCTGAGCAGAAGAACACAGTTTATTATCATAGAAGGTGAATAAGCACTTCTGGGGGGGGTTGCATAGGAAACAAGCAAAAAGAGCTACCGTATGTTAAATAGTAATGTCAGTGAGAATTAAAGGCGAATAGATGGATTAAGAGTAAAAACACTATAAACCTGCTTATTAGCTAACTATAAGAACATAGCATATACTTCTATCCAAAGGAAGGATAAGCTCACTGCTGGAAAAATGTTGTCCCCAAACTACAGCTACATACACACATGCGTGTGTGCGCACATACACTGATAACAGAAACTGTATCCACCCTCTATCAGACAAAAACAATAAAAGCGAATGTCCAAAACTTTGCAGCATATTAGAGACCCATTTGGCTTATTTGTATCCGGTCAGGCTTGAACAGTCAGCACTGTCATTCCTCTTGTCAGACATTTTGTGGAGACAAAGGACCCAAGAGCAGAGGGAATAAATAAAAAAATCTTTAATTATTCAATAAACATAGGGCAGCTCAGTGGTAAAATACGCTGGCTACCACCCCTGGAGTTCGCTAGTTCGCTAGTTCGAATCCCAGGGCATGCTGAGTGACTCCAGCCAGGTCTCCTAAGCAACCAAATTGGCCCGGTTGCTAGGGAGGGTAGAGTCACATGGGGTAACCTCCTCGTGATCGCTATAATGTGGTTCATTCTCAGTGGGGCGTGTGGCGAGTTGAGCGTGGATGCCGCGGTGGATGGCGTGAAGCCTCCACACGCACTATGTCTCCGTGGCAATGCGCTCAACAAGCCACGTGATAAGACGCGCGGGTTGACGATCTCAGACGTGGAGGCAACTGAGATTCGTCCTCCGCCACCCGGACTGACCACGAGGACTTAAAAGCACATTGGGAATTGGGCATTCCAAATTGGGGGAAAAATAAAAAAAAATGTAAAAAATAAAAAAGATAATAAAAAAAATAATTCAGTAAACACAACAAAAGCGCTCCTGCACCAGCTCGGTTGAGCTCAACAAGGAAGCCACTGGGGCGAGGATAGTGTGTTCGTCAGTGAGTAGAGCTGTGGAGGTCTGGACCAATCCCTAGCAAGAAGGTGTGGTGTGGAGCAGAGCCCATACAAGCAAGTCTCCCGACACGCGGGCAGAATATCCAAGAAATCTTCCTTGAGCGTGGTCACCAGGGCAACAGCGATCTGATGGGCACACATCACTCCGAGACAAAAGCAACCAACAGAACGGAACTCCACACTAAACAAGAGAACAACATTAAGGTACAGTAAACAATAATCCAGCAACAGGACAGGGAAAACACAAGTGATAAAATAGGGAGTGTATTCAGAGGAAGACAGGTGAAGCAGGTGAGTAAACCATTACTGTAATCAGCGCCTCCTCGGGAGCGATCATCGCTCCCATGGAAACGCAGATTATGCTCACCGGCTCCACCTGTGGCACACGAGGGAGAGAGAAAAACAGACAACAGAATGAACCGGCAGACACCGGAGCCATGACACCCCTGCCATGTGCACGTCAAGTGTGTGCCCGTCTGTGAATCTGACGCATCTGGCAGCGACAGACACACAGAGTACACATGCAAAATGAATCTCTCAGCCCTCTGTCTTGATTTCCATTAAACAAAATGGCACTACTAAACCATCAGTGACCCGCATTCAAATTCACATTCGTCATGAGAGGTATCATAAATCAAGCTGGTCTGACAAGCTGCAAGAGTGCAGAGGGATTTCAGCAATGGGGAGCAGCAACAATATGGGATGCCTTTACACTATTGCTTTCATGGAGACAGATGCTTGAATTGATGAGAAAAATAAATATGCAATTGTCTCGTTAAACACGTTAATAAAGTTAATATGAATATTGAATATGAATAATTAAATAAAAAAAGAATAACATCTTGTTATGAACCCAGGAACATAAATTGAGAATTAGATGTTGCAATAATCTAAAATGTAACTGACATTTTTGAAGTCCTCTAAAAACTTTTGATTTAAATGACAGTTGATTTCCATAACAGATTAAGGGTAAAAAGAATCACCCTCCAGGGACAGAAACTACTCCAAACTACTGCTTCACTGTATTCCAATGGAGGAAGAGAGGGACTTTTTAAGAAAAAAAAAGGAAAGAAAAACTGAATAAACAAACAACAGTGTTGACTTCTCGTCTGATGGAATAGAGTCCTTGAGGAGAGTATGCATAACAGATTTCAAGCTTGGCATGTGAAGTAGGACCTGAAGTGCTATTCAGAGTGAGTGCAACACAAAATCAAAGACTCAATTCACTATTTAATAAGGTTCAGGAACATGTCTTTGGTCTTTGGTTGCAAAGTAGTTGCCTGTTCTAGCACATACCAGACTAATGAGTTTAAAAAGGGTATGTTTAAATTAAAGCTGGCAGACTAAATTAGTGTACGCTTAACTGTAATAAATTATCATGTGTTGTTTATGCCATTGGCGTTCAACTGCCCTGTTATATCAGGGAGAGTCACCTACATGGTCAGGTCTCTCTCTCTCTCTCTCTCTCTCGTAATATTATCATTTCAACTGATTCACACCCATGAAATATATTCAACACAGATTATTCAACTCTATAAAATGTCACTTTCTTTTATTTTATTTCCCCTTCAAGCAACCACTAGAGCATCATCAGTTGCCTATTAAACTAGCTCTATGCAACTCATCAAAAAGACTTACAATAGGAAACTGCTTTAAAGCTATTGTAAGTGATTATTTTTGGAATACCAAGCATAAAATGTCCCAACTACCTGACAGATATCACTCAAATAGGTGTCCTGAGAAATCAAACTTATTTCTATGATACCCCCAAGCAAAAAGGAATCTAATCAAAGCACAAACAAACTTGGAGGAGGATCTACCAATGGTATTTGGGGCGGGACTATCTGTTCGTCTAAACAATGAAAACAGGGGACGTGTTTGGGAAACCTGCTTGGAAACAGTTGTTATTTATGCAATTATGTTTGATGCTGCTAGTGGTGCCTAAATCGCTTAGGCCACGTCCAAACTAATACGTATTCGTTTGAAAACGCATCGTTTCCGTCCACACTGAGAAAATGCTCTCCCAAGAAGACAAATTTGAAAACACCGTCTTCGCATTGTGTTGTGAACAGGAGAAACAGATATATCTCAAAACGATGACATATTTGTTGTCTTCAGTCATGTGATCCATTCAACCCAAAACAATCAAGATGGCAGCCCATGTTGTAGCAGCGTTGTTGTGCCTGTTGTGCACTTCGATAGCTCTGTTAAAGATAAATGTTACTTTGTATAACCTTCACATTGCATTCCTTCAAAGGCGACGGGAAGTTTACATGGAATTGCTGTCTGGCGACTGAACAAGAGGACAATTGCATTTCAGACTGTACTTGGAACAGCGATTTTTCACATGCCCCAGTAAGGCATTTCACACGTTTTCATACATCTCAGTGTGGATGAGAACTTTTGTAAAATGCTTGAAAACGCCAATGTGGACTTGCATTTCAAAAACGAAAACGACATTTTCAAATGTATCCATATTAATGTGGACATAGCCTTAAAGCAGCTTTATGTTCATGTGTTACTTACTTTTTAACCAAGAGTCATTTTAATAAAGGAGATCAAGATGTTGGGTATAAAGACCACAATCCTTTTTAGTTGCTCCATTAGAATTTCCTGCACTTTGCTACATTGATTTGTGATTCTCTAGCCACACTGAGGTCAAATCTAAGTCTAAGGTCAATGATCTGTCAATACTGCCAATAACACTGACTACAATACATTCGTTCATTGATAAGTGCAATAAATCAATTCCTAACCCCAATCCCCAACCATGACATTTACAAAACAATCATTTAGAGACACGCAAAAACTCCAATCAATACAAGAGTTTTAGGATATTCTGGGGTCAAATAAAAAACAAAATCACAATTGCATATGTTTTTTGTTTTTTTCACCCAATTTGGAATGCCCAATTCCCAATGCACTTTTAAGTCCTTGTGGTCACAGAGTGATTTGCCCCAGTCTGGGTGGCAGAGGATGAATCCCAGCTGCCTCTGCATCTGAGACCGCCAACCCGCGCATCTTATCACATGGCTTGTTGAGTGCGTTGCCATGGAGACATAGTGCATGTGGAGGCTTCACACCATCCACTGCGGCATCCACGCCCAACTCACCATGTGCCCCACTGAGAACAAACCACATTGTAGCGACCACGAGGAGGTTACCCCATGTGACTCTACCCTCCCTAGTAACTAGTAGCTTAGGAGACCTGGATGGAGTCACTCAGCACACCCTGGGATTTGAATTAGGGAACTAGTGAACTCCAGGGGTGGTAGCCAGCGTATTTTACCACTGAGCTACCCAGGCCCCCAATTTCATATGTTTGTTTTGCAGTTACTATATGTAGGAGAGCCCACATGCCTGAGTGTTTTCGATATTTATATCTTATTAAATCATATGTTCACAGTGACACTTTGTTATTAAATGTAACTGTACTGCATTGATCGCCCATACAGCAGTGTTCAGTCAATTTAAGTCCCTCTCACAGCAAGTCTCCAGTGTTTCTCTGCTCTATTCAAGAGATCTTTCAATTCATTCTGTTCATGACTGGACACACGCCAGACCCTGTCAATCTGGATTCAACAGAAATAACAGGGAGCTCGTAAAAAACAATGTACTTAAGGCACAGCCATTATTTATATACTATAAGTTGTAAGTAATTGTAGAATATAAAATAAAAAGCACACATTCCTGATTTGGTTTTCTCCAAAGAGAGATTTAACAAACAGTTCGATTTTAAGTTGTTTAAAGGATATTAACGTTCAATGTAACAGCACAAACATTCTAATGCGACGTCACACTTTTAAATATGTGCAGTTAAGAACTGTTTTAATTAAGCTAATTATAATTCTTACACCCAAAATCTACCCATAATGTGTTATAGATACATTAACAACACAATCCAACAATTCATCCAATTTTGCTGATATTCTATGAGTCTGTGTGGTACTCTGAGATCCTCAGAGTCAAGAAAAGTATGCTGAAATAACTTTATAATCTTTAAATTTATAAACTTATTACATTTGAGCAATATAACTGCCATACTGCACATTCTTTCATCTTTCAAAGAAACTCTAACATAATTCTAAAAATCATCCCTAACAATATTAGAGCTTTCTCTATACTTACATCAAATTAAAGGGTTAGAGAGGAAGAGAAAGGAAGAGAAAGAGAGAAAGAGCTCAGTATCTTCTCTTTTTAAGGTGTCTCAGAGGATGTGAACATGAAACCACAGGCCTGCTAAGAGTTACTTGAGGAGGAATACAAATTTTCTTAACACACAGGGCTCTATTTTCGTGAATGCACAAAGCGCAGCGCTACGCTCAACGACCGTGCGCAACGTCTTATCCAATTTTCATGAGAGAGTTCATTCTATGCACAATTTTCATGCCAGCACAAAGCTGTGGGTGTATTGTATGTAAATTAAGTGGCACAAAGCAAAATTTGCTGTTCTCCTAAGAATTTGGTTGTTGCACTAAGATGTTTCAATACCACATCTTAACTCAGGTCCAAATTCAGTTCCTGCATTTGCAGTTTGGAGATTTCACCAGCAGGAGGTTATAAAGTTCATGTCCAAATTCTGAAAGTACAGAACATCAAATAATGTCCTTGACGATCGCTGTTGAAGCCGTTTGTTGAATCAAAAAAATTATGAGATTTGTGTTACATTGGTTTATTTTTTCAATGATTATTATTTTTATTGTTATGTTTCAGTCAATGCAAAAGGGGCCAGTGGAAGAAGGAGAGAGTTAAATGTTTGGATTTGGTATGATTTTTTCCCACCACTTTGATTATATTTTTGTTTCGTTTGAAGTGTAATTTGAATTTAGAAATATTTTTGGTTTAATTTTTTGTGTTTCAATAAATTAATTACATTTTTCAAAATCAATGTCGACCAGTTGAACTGAAGTGTGTGCTAATACAATCACTGTTAATACTAGCCATGATTTATGTGTCAGTGGATGAAAATGATTAATAATACTTACATTCTCTGTAATTAAACAGAGCCTACATCCATATCCTGAATCACATTTTCCATGCGTATAAAAGGAACGTGTCCCATTTAACAAGGACGCACAAAATAATGTAAATCCATATTTTTATTCTTCCAATTCATTGCATACAGTCCATTTACACTACCAACTTTTTATGAATGTACTGTCTTTGTTTATATCAATGCTGCTAGACAGGGAATGGACTGTATAATAGGACGGAGAAGGTGCCGGAGGAGAACCTCCATTGACACGATTAGCACGCGTGATTAAATAGGGCCCAAATGTGAAATATTTAACAGAACTGCTCTATTTATTCATAACATATGAACATTGGTAGTTTGGTTCATAATTTATAATCTATTTTGGGACATACTGTATCTCTGATTTTGGATCATCCAAAAATGGGGCTTTACGGGAAAAAAATTACACATGTTGTCAGAAAGTTATAAAATATTTTCATGGTTTGGTTTTCTGTTATAAAAGGCTCCGTTTCCACCTAGTATTTGTGCGGTCAGGTGAGACTCATCGCTGTTTACACCTGGTTGCTTAAATGCGTCTCCTGTGACCACTTGTGTTCAGATTTGGAGGGGAGGGTCTCTGTTTCATTTTATTTATTTATTTTATTTTCTCCCCTTTTCTCCCCAGTTTGGAATGCGCAATTCCCAATGCGCTTTAAGTCCTCGTGGTGGCGTAGTGGCTCGCCTCAATCCGGGTGGCAGAGGATGAATCTCAGTTGCCTCCACTTCTGAGACTGTCAATCCACACATTTTATCACGTGGTTTGTTGAGCACGTTACCGCGGAGACGTATCGTGTGTGGAGGCCCACGCTATTCTCCGCGCCATCCACGCACAACTTACCACGTGAGAACCACACATTATAGTGACCACGAGGAGTGGCGCCTCGCTTCACTTTTGACGACATTCGTATGTGATTTTTGCGAGCCGATCACAAAATGTTTTAGACCCCATTTAGACCTGTATTTAGGGCTGACCACATGTGATCGGATCACCTGAAACGCATCTTAATACCAGGTGGAAACAGGGTCAAAGTGTGCTGAAATTATGAGCAAATGCAGCAGGTTGTTGAAATAAAAGTATCTTTACCTCATCTGTTCAGATTCTGAAATCCTGAGAGAGAAATTACTGACAAATTAAATGTAACAATATTTTATCAGTGCCCTTAAATAATTGACAGAATAAATACTTTTTAAATTGATATAAATGACTTTTCATAGTCGACAAGGGACTGCAATCACAAGCTAAACTCAAAACATCATTAAAGTCTAAAGACTGTCTGGAAAAAGTCTTGTCTCAGAGTACAGGGGAGTTTGAGGTCTTTAAATCAGGAAGTTAAAATTATTTAAGGCCTACATTGTGATTCATAGACAGAATACAGCTGCTGAAACTTATTAGATGACTTTTAAAGGCAGAAACTTATGACTTACATTAGAACAACATAAAATCACATCAAAGGCAAACAGGAGTGTGTTTTGGAAGAGTGGATAAAGAGTTCAGGGAGGAGGCCAGGAGGATGAGACCAGAAACTTGCCCCATAGAAGCGAAATTTCACAGGGCTTGAGGACGCCATGACCTCCAAGCTATTTACACAATTCATAAAGTGAACACGCATCTCTCCAAAGCAGCAAGCAGGCCACAGACCACAGCTCTCAAATATCCTTAAATCAGCACGTTTAAAACACAAGGATACCAGGCCAATTTAAATATTTCACATTTCTTGGTGGTTAGAGTGGTCGGATGTTAGACGCTTTAGAAAAAATGCTTAAGTTCTTGAGATGATGTTTGTTTGTTGATGCAAAAGAATAAAGACCCAGTGTCTAGAAATGTTTGATATTATGTCTACTACTAAAGCTGGGCGGTTTGACAGTATACTGTGTGACAGTAGATATAAATGTGCCAACTGGTAGAGATTTTGCTATACTGCTTATACCATGGTCGATATTTGTGTGGCTATAAGTGGGCAGGACTGCTTTACGTTATTTGCACTTGAGAATGATGAAAAAATGAGTAATGTGAAAATAGCGCAGAATGCAAAGCATAAATTAATAAACTTATCGTTTGGTTTGTATCCATCAAGTTCTAATTAAAAGAGAAAATTATCAAATGTAACCTTTAATATTTGAAGTATTTATTTCACTGGAATATCCAAAAATAGGTTTTACTAGGCATGTCATAAAATATGGATATATCAATTATTGATTGGCACATTATTTTATCAATATATTTTTGAGGCATCGATATATTAACATTAGCCAACATTTAAATTAGAAGCCTAATTTGTGTGCTTTCCAATTCACTCAGTTAGGCTTCTGTTTAATGTCTGGAATAATATTGTTGGGAGACCACAAGGGGGTGATATAAAATTTACTAAAGCATGTTACAAGTCACAGGTATCACAACATAGGACAGGTACTTTAGAGCTCCTTGCACAGGATGCATACAAACAAACATTACTAAGGTTTTTCTCCTTCTTTAAGAATGAAAGTGACGTTGATGAGTTTGCAGGTTAGGGTTGAATTTAATGGAAAACTATGTGGCGCTGCAGATTTTTGAGCAGCCTCGAGAGATGGTGAGACTGTGGTGAGTGTGTACATACTTTACATTTTAGAACGCACCATGTGGTCCGGCAGACATGTGCAGAGTGCAAACCCTTTTAATTTACCCTGCCCCGCACACTTTACCAAAGTTGTGTTGAGAAATGTGTTTGAAAACACAAGACTATTGTGCAACGGGTAGCCCTGTTTATAAAAAATCTTGATATATATCGATAATCATTGTGAAAATCTTCAGATTATCGATGCGTGAAAAAGGCATCGATCCCAAGCCTACAGTACGTATTACTACATGGTTTTAAAATATGAACCATTTTTCTGTTAAATTTCAACAGATATGTGGCTTCTCCTCAAGAAACCTTTGAAGAAAATGTCCTGGTCTTATTTTACTGCAAAATCAAAGGAAACAAATAAGAAATTATATTTTGCATATAGAATATGAAGTCTATTTTAAGGGTCATTGCAATTGTTTTTTTTACACATTTTAGCACATTTTAGCACCCAGTTCTCATTACCGCAATGAGTATTTTTGTTTATATAAAATTTTAATTTGAGTATTTATACATCATATTACTGTAGTTCTCCCTTGGTACTGCCTTTCATTTAAGCTAATTTTAATGAACAAAATCAATGTACAAACAGCATTGTTTATTGTAATACAGTAAAAAATTATTGTGGTAGGGTAAAGAGAAATCCTGTTGTTTTTAAAAGTAAAAGTAAAACATCCTTGCGTGTTTTGGTAATGAGAACTGGGGGTAAAATGTGCTTAAGTGTCCTGAAAATAATGTCACAATGTAAAAACAATCTTAATGGTCCTAAATAAAGGCTTTCTTTTCTTTAAGCAAAAATATAATTTCATATTTTTACATATTGATTTGTGGTTAAATATGACCAGGACATTTTCTTAAATGGTTTCGTGAGAATTACATATAACTATAAATATATTGTGATACTGTTACCATGATATACAGGTGCATCTCAATAAATTAGAATGTCGTGGAAAAGTTCATTTATTTCAGTAATTCAACTCAAATTGTGAAACTCGTGTATTAAATAAATTCAATGCACACAGACTGAAGTAGTTTAAGTCTTTGGTTCTTTTAATTGTGATGATTTTGGCTCACATTTAACAAAAACCCACCAATTCACTATCTCAAAAAATTAGAATATGGTGACATGCCAATCAGCTAATCAACTCAAAACACCTGCAAAGGTTTCCTGAGCCTTCAAAATGGTCTCTCAGTTTGGTTCACTAGGCTACACAATCATGGGGAAGACTGCTGATCTGACAGTTGTCCAGAAGACAATCATTGACACCCTTCACAAAAACAATTTGAGTTGAATTACTGAAATAAATGAACTTTTCCACGACATTCTAATTTATTGAGATGCACCTGTAAATGTAATCATACCATCATATGATTTTGGTCATACCACCCATCCCTACCTATACCATAAAACCACAAAAAAAGTAATTACATCTGTACTGAACTTTTGAAATGATCTGAATTATCAAGATAATAAGCAATGACACATCTGAAGGTGTGATGAAAAATTCTTGTAATGAGACAAAGAATTTAATTACCGAATGGTACAAACATGAAGACCATGGGAAAATGAGAGTAGGAGATCATTTAAGGCATAATTGCAAGTTGTCTTTCTTCGCAGAGGTGAGAGAGACTGCACATGAACTGAAACACCAGCATAAAAAAGAAACTTTATCAACACAACTGTCTGGCAGTAAAAAGCATGACTACGGCAAAATAGCCTACAATTCAATAGAGTTTCCGATACCCATGTTACATAAGGTGCCAATCCCCTCTGATGAAGAACAGTGCATGACCAGAAAACACAGTGCTTTAAGTTCCTAACCTCATCCAAAAATGTCCAGCCACTGCTTTCAATCAGTAAATTAGCAGATGACAGTATCAGAGATTCAGTCCATAAACAGGAACATATAGACAGAATGGTGCCTCTCATGAACCACCCCATCACCAGACTGAGAGAGCAGCGCATTGTTGAAATTGAGAGCGCATCAGTCGATTCAGTCGACCGATACAAGTGGGGCAACTGTGTCTCACACTCTGTGGGGACATTGTTGGAAAACTTTTAGACCAATTTATCCGGTCCCAATTTTCTAGTAATTCATATATTCATATCATAATTCAAAAGCAGATACAGTGGGAAAAGTTTTTGGACACTTATTACACTTAGAATGTCTGAATTTCAATGCAATACATACAAAATGTCAACCCTATTGGCAACTGTAAACAAACAATGCTAGATCTTTGCTCAGAACTATTTTAACTTATCTAAATAAATTTTTTTTTAAATTACTTTAAACTAACTGGTCATTTTAGTTGGTCTTTGAAACCTAAAAGTCTTTTAAAATGTTTGCTTGAAAAGAGTGTTTGTGCTATTTTATTTAATTTTTTTAAATAAATGCTACTTGGTTTGATATTTTGTTATATAATGCAAAAACATTCATAGATTTTTACGTGTGCCTTAAGTGTCCCCCACCACATAAAGTAAAAGCAGATATGCCATTTCTATCTGAGAATATTGTACTTCGGTTGAACTCACTGTTTTCCATATTGTTTTCCATAATGGTTAAACATAAAAGATGGCATTCCTTTCCCATAAACAGTCCTAGATTTGAACTTTGTGCCTCAAAGCAGGAGTACATTTCCTCCTTTCTAAGGGCTTTTACTTGTGGTCAGTCAAAGACATTGGAATGAAACACCACAGATGAAAAATAAACTGCTCTTGTGATGAGATAACAGTCAAAACTAAACAAAAGGGAACATGTCCTCCCATCTCCCATCAAAAGTGACTTAATATAAAATAAACAGAATATAGTAGCCTATATAGAAACAGTAAGCCACATGTAAACATTCATCAAATAAATTTTTTGCAGTGCAACATTTTTGAGTGTAGTCTATAAACGCACAGGTCAAAAGTCAAGCTTTATTGCAAGACAGATGGAGCTGAAAGAGCTTATATTTTAATCAGCCACCACAACATATAAGTACTCCATACAGGCCTAGAAGAAAACCGTCCTGCACATAATTCCTGAAGTTTTCATCACCCAAACTACATTGCTTTGTAATATAATTTAATTAAAAGCACCCAGCTTCTACACTGAAACATATGTCACACAAAGGCATTTGAAGAGATGTGTTGGTTACATGTGGCAATATGTTCCCTGCCTATAATCACAATAATATTCAATACAAAGCAGGCCTTATCTAAAAGGAAATAGATGCAAAAGTATTATACACCTGTTAAAGAAAAATGTATGCCCCTGGCAACACCTGTCACAAAAACTATTATTCACCAATCTACCACACTTAATCCGATTTAAAAACCATTTTTTTAGACAGAATTACACTAATTTCACTCTGTTTAAATCATACTTAGAATCTATGATGCATTAAAATCAGGACACAGGGCACATGTGGCATATTTGCAGGGCAATTCTGAGCATGCAAATATCTAGTCTGTCATACCAGTGGCAGCTGGTGCAGTGTGTCTCTATGTAAATATCCAGCATTTGAACTTACTGACACACAAACAAACACTCCAAAGCCACAAAAAGAGCAACAGTGTTATTTCACCCTCTGTAAGTCTGTCTCGCATCTAATGGTTTTCTATCTCTGATGGTCTAATTGTCTTCTATCTGCTGGGAGAGGTAGAGATAAGTCAATGTCTGCTAAACCTCAATGCAAAATATGTATTTTCCACTCCTAGAAATACCAGATGTCAGGGGTGATTCTAGGATTTCAAATTTAGGGGGGTGACACATATTTGCAAATTTTATGTATTCCACTCTGTTGCTGCATAGTTTTTTTTTTTTTTTATTTTATTTTATTTATTTTTTTTACTGTGTTTACATCATTCACGCTAGCCAGCTTATATTTATTCAGAATATTGTCATTTTCTATAATAAACACATATCAAATTATAAAAATAATCGAAACTGCTTAAAGAACCATAGCCATAGACAAACCATATATTATCATAATTGTGTAATTACTGGCAACATGTTTCATCTGTCCTAATCATTCCTTTGTTTGTTCTCCATTTATTTACAAAAATGATAGAACATGAATCAATTTCACAACTTAATACATAGATTAAAGTTCTATCAAACACAGCAAAAATATTTTATTAAAATAAATGTCACATTAAGCTTAGTCATTATTTAGTGGAATGAGTTAACTCCACAGATGTTTCTCTGTCTGTCATTAGCATGTGACTCGAGTCTTTTGAATCCGTTTTAAAGATCAGTTCCGATTTGTACTTGTTGGCATAATTCGTTCAGTAACTATTTTTTGACAACAAAGCAAACCTATCACTTTGTGAACTGCTGAGCATGCCTATCAAGCTATAAAACAAATTAGACGTTTCAATTATGTCCTGATGTCATTATAATGTCATCATCATCAGTCACTTTTACGCATAATTTATCCAGCCCCTTTCTCTCCTTATTAAATGAGATTACCAAACTAAACAAAGGACATTTTCCTCTCCTTCAGTCAGTCAACAGACACTGATCATTGCTCGGACACGAATTGTCTCATTGAAACTCAAATGAACGACTAATTCAGTAAAGGGGTGTATAGTGTGTCAAACCACTGATATGCTCCATCACAGCCCGCACTTAAATGCTATTGGCTCATGCCATAGTCGGTCTTTACAGTTGGGAAAAGCCACCAAAGCACTCTCGCACTTTAAACTAGTGCAGTGCTGCCACCGTTTAAAGAGATCACAACAGACAACAAACACGGCTGTGTGCTGATTGAAAAGTCATAGATTTTTAGGGGGCTTAGATTAAATTAAGGGGGGCTGATGCCCTCTTAAATATGGTCTAGCAATGCCTATACCAGGAGTCATTGTCCATTCATTCCATACAGTTATTGTCAGATCAGCATATTGCCTTTGGCAACAACCAGGTGCTGAAAGCTCCATGATGAAGCACAGCTGGCAGTGTTTGGTGGCACATACCTGGTGTCCGTTGTGCTTCATCAGCACTGCTATAAATTCCCATATAAGGACCCCAAAAAGAACAGTTTGATCTTGTTCATCTGGACCCACACTGTTCATAATCCAAATGTACGGACTGCGTAAACACTGAAGGGGGTAAAAATGCATTTATGCACTGCCATATATTGATCTGACAAAGAAAATTCAATGCATCCATTATGGAACTTTTGAATTATTGATTATAATCACTATAATAGAACCAAATGTTTTTCAAATTATTTTCTTATCCAAAATACAACTCTTGACCTATTTTCAGTAGTAAAAATCTAGCAAATCCAGATCACCAATCTACTTCCAGTGTGGGTGCTTTCGATATAACAGCAACAGAGGCATGGCAAGAAGATCAAGATTGATAATCAGATTGACCAATATTTTTTTACCAACATTCAAACTTTTCTACTTGTTATTGGCTCCTTAAAATTGGGTGTACCGATAAATGTAAAAATCTTGTTCCAAATCTCAATTTTGAAAAATACCACTTTGTCACAATTTACTTTGTCAACAGTATAATAATAATAATTACAATAGTTATAATAATGTTATTGTAATAATCATAATTGCTATTATTATTAAAATATTCAAAATGCCTTTCCACTACTCCATTAATACATTGTCACAAATGGCTTTCTGTTCATTTATTTGGTTTGATCTTTTTCTGTCTTACATGAAAGCACACATGAATTAACTCACACACACACACACACAGACTATTTTCACTTGTTACACCAATGCATAAATGCTAATTAAAAATACCAGGGAAAGCACAAAATGGGAAATTGGATGAACAATTCTCAGTGTCACTGAGGGACTTGTAGCTCTGTAGTACACAAGGCAGCAGCTGTTATGCACACATGCATACTAATATCCATTTGCCAGAGATGAGAAGCAAATGTCCCATATTTTCTAATTCATTAATCATCATTCAAAAGCGTCAAATGTTAGACAGGATGCAGGTAGCCAATAATGCAATTAGAGTACTCAAAATATGAATAATGATGTTGCAAAGCACTAATCATCCACACAATAAGGTCTCCTACCAAACTACATTCTGTGTGTATAGCTAGGACTACAGTGATAAAATGTGGTGGGTGAAAGAGTGCAGTGCTTATTACAGTATGGCCTAAAGGCTTTAAAAATCATGACCTGCAGTAACTGCAAAATGAACGAGACTACAATAAATATTCCAATTAGAGTAAAGCACAATATACATTTGGTCATTCAACAATGTCCTTAAGAGTTATTTAAAATTAACTCACTATAATATCAGCTATCCTAAATTATGAGCTAATTAAATCCCACGTGTGCCATAAAACTAGGGCTGCCCCCTAATAGTTGACCAAACGTTAGTCGATGAGAAGAGTCTTGGTCGACCAAGTTTGGATTGGTCGTTGGTCGCAGAAAAAAAAAACTCCACAGGAAGTGGCGAAGTCAGTGATGGACAGACATGATCGTTTACAGGGCTGGTCCATGCGGTATTTATTTATTCACATTCAAACCCACGAACATCGGTATTACCGCTGGTTGGACGCTAGGAGGTACTATGGGGTACTTTTCGTTAAGCAGGGTTAGGGTTAAGATCAAACAGCTTTTGAATTTTACTAATAAAACTGAGATATCTTACAACGGACCACTACCACTAGAGGTAGACTGATATATATCGGTTTTACTGATTAATCGGTGCCAATAGTTGCTTTTTAAAACTATCGGTTATCTGCAAAAATATATGGCGACAGTTGCCTAAGTTTTTTTTATTATTGTTCCTCAATCTTTCATCATTGACATTATTCATCCTCACTTCAATTATTTCAATGCATATGTTGTTATTTTGATTAGATAATCAAGTATCTGAACTGAAGCGAGGGCATGCAACGGAAAATGTGACTATATGGAAACGTGCCCTGTCAGCACATATATTCCAACTTAAATTTAAATAATAAACCTTCTTCCTCATTAAACCTAATCTGGTAAAGTGTATATATATATATAAATATACATACACACACAAAACTTAGTTCCGGTCCTCGAATCTGATTGGACGAGAGATGTTCCATGAGCACTGATGGACGCTTCACTGTGTGTATCACTCCGCTTGTGTTCATGCTGTTCTAAACTAAAGTGTAAGAGCAGTGCATATGTGTTAAGAGCTACTGTATGTGTGTCTCTTACATTACATATGTTAGCCAGCATGTGGTGGCAAAAGATAATTTTTGTGTGTAATATGAGTCAGTTAGGTGACGTGAAGTGAATCCGTGTCAGCCAGTGTTTACATACAACAGCGCTCCATGATCGCTTGTATTACTACTACACTACTAAAGCTAGAAAATAGCTTTAAACCGCTTTAAACGAACAACTTAAGCATTAAGGCTCATCACAGCTGAGAGACACAACAGACTGATTAATTACAGAACTCAAGGCGCTTACCACTTACTGGAGTTTCCACATTGGAGAGAAAGTATAGTCCAAAATGGCGGAGGAGATTGCGGTTTCTATAGTGATCGACTCTTGCGCACCGGCTACTGCGAAATAGGGAGAAATACCCCCACTTGGATGGCTATTTTCTACTGAGAAAGCTGACCTTCAGAAAGCTGACAGCATCTCTGCTTGGGAGTGGCAACAGGTGATCGCACATGCTCCATCTCTCTCTCTCTCACACATCCACACACACACACCTCTCTCTCTCTCTCTCTCTGTCTCTCTCTCTCTCACACACACACACATCCATCCATCCTTGTTTATCCAATAACTTGTTAGAAACAGCACAAGCCGTGATACTATTTCTGAAGTGACATTTTTGAATTACTAATGAAGGCTTGGACACATCATTTGGTTTGAACCAGCAACGGCAGATTCTGATCCGTCACGTAAGATAGTAGTTCCAAGCACAAATGTGTTTTTATGACCGTACTCATTTTTTTCTAATTTTTTTTAATGTACTTGTTCATTGAACTGTTGTATATAAGCAATATCACACTCCCAATTGTGCTATATGGCCCTAAATCAGCACTGCTGTGATTACCTATGGCACTCGGCCTGCGGCCGAATCAAAGCAGTGCTGATATAGGGCCATATCGCACTCTTGCTCGTGTGATATTGCTTAAATATATATATATATATATACACACACACACACACACACACACACACACAAACCCTTCATCTTGTGAAATATATAGGCTATAAAAAGATTAATTTGGTTTATACTTAAATAAAGAGCATTGTAACAGAGCCAAACCTCCGTCATTTCAAAATAACAGCCCCTTGTGTGTTTCGGGCTTGTTTATAGTTAAAAGTACCACATTATGCACCAAATATTCTTTTTTCAGCCGATATTTTTTTTTAATCGATTCATAGAATGTTACAACATTTTCTTAGTTGGCACAGACATCGAGGCCAGAGTCTAAAATGAATAAAATCCCAGATTTAATTTATTTTTCAACCAAAATCCCAATAATAATAATAAAAAAAAAAAAGAAGATTGGGTGCATAACATGGGACTTTCAACACTAAACAAGTCTGAAACACACCAGGGACTCTTATTTTGAAACGACATAGACTTGGCTCTGTTACAATGCTCTATATTTAATATTTACCAAAATAAGCTTTTTATAGCCTACATAATATTATCATTAATATTCACAAATGAAGTTGGAGACAAGATGTATGTGCTGACATGGGACATTTCTATATAGTCGCATTTTTCTTCACATGCCCTCACTTCAATTTAAAAAACTTAATTTTCAGAGGAACAAGGAGGAATAAAAAAAACTATTGGCAACAATTGGCATAGATTTTTGCCAATAACCAAAAGTTCCAAAAAGCAACTATCAGCACCGATCAATCTGTAAAACCGATATATCGGTCTACCTCTACAATAAACTTTATCTGGGGTTTTATTTATTTTGGACACTTGTAGGCGCTTTGGCTTTGCCCGTCATAGTAAGGACTAAGAACATTTTGATAAATCATTCTATAAATCAATTTTAAAACTATCGGCCGATTAATCGGTTATCGTCCTTTTCCAACACCTTATCAGTATCGGCAAAATCCACTATCGGTTGACCTCTAATTACCACTCACTTTACCATTAACTCTAAAAAAGCTACAGTACTGTGCAAATGTTTTAGGCACTTGTGAAAAATGTTGCATAGTGAGGATGTCTTCAAAAATAATGACATAAATAGTTTTCATTTATCACTTAATGTCATTCAAAGTCCAGTAAACATAAAAAACCTAAATCAATATTTGATGTGACCACCTTTGCCTTTAAAACAGCCCCAATTCTCCTAGGTACACCTGGACACAGTTTTTCTTGGTTGTTGGCAGATAGGATGTTCCAAGCTTCTTGGAGAATTCACCACAGTTCTTCTAACTTTTTAGGCTTTCTCAATTGCTTCTGTCTCTTCATGTAATCTCAGACTGATAGATGTTCAGTGGGGGTCTCTGTGGGGGCCATGACATCTGTTGCAGGGCTCCCTGTTCTTCTATTCTAATCTTTTCTATTTGCAAAAGCAATGGGAGTCTAACATTTATATTTCCTATTGACACACTAAAGCTGAAGATATAAACAACCATCTTAAGACAAATGTTTTTGTGAAACACCTTACGTGCCTAAGAATTTTGCACAGTACTGTATATATACATTATAGTACGCCTTTGTATTGCACAAGTGACAATATACATACAGTAGCCTAAATGTACAACAGAGTAGCCTGAGAAATGCCAGAGAAAGTGACACACAAAGCATTGTAGGTAAATCTTCTATTTTGCATTTTCAAGCTGTACCATTATTAAGACAAAATCTTTTCACATAAGCTAAATCACGAAACCACTACTAGCAGCAGCTATCAAATTCAGTATTCTCTATGCAGTATGCAAGAGATATTAACATGTCAAAGACATGTTACATGTCAAAGACATGTTAAAGAAAGAAAGAAAGAAAGAAAGAAAGCATTGCTTCTGTAATCGTGTGTATGGTTGCTATCATATGGCTATATTAAATGGCTGATTATTGTCTTCATGCAATGATAACAGATCTCAAATAACGTAAACTAACTGCCAAAATTAAACATTTACATTTAAGAAATGCGTCATAATAAACAAACATTGAGGATGAAGAATGAGAATCATGGAAACACCTGCTTTCGACCCGCAGCCGAGCAAGATTTTTATCAAACAGTCATTCGTTAAGGGCCGTTTATACACTGTCAGTATGACACGACACCAAATAAAAACGGAATTTGAAATTGTATTTTGGATTAAACGGGCATGATTGTTTCATTCTATCTGAAAGATACATATCCTTTGTGATGCCTGCCATATCTCCGCGAAAATCCGCATCATCATCGGTTGCCATGGGAAAGAGCGACTGGATGCTCGACAAATATATTGCACCTTATGCGCATTTTTCCTTATAAAAAGCATATTGGAAAACAAACATGAGCTAATAAAGCTGTTGCACGTGCGTTCAATATGCATAAATGTAAAGCTCACCTATTACAGTGCTGAATCTTCGACCCGTCCGTTTACAAGTGATTGGATTTATCTGGGAATGGTATGTTGTGTAGTCTCGCGTACTGCAGCCTGTGTTCGCGCGCTGCTCTTTCTCCTCGAGCGCTCTCACTGCCACTGCTGTCACACGCGCAGCGCCGTCAAGCGCATGCTCCGTGCAGGCGCAGTGGCATCGACACGAGAATAATCAGCAGCTGAGGAGCTTCAGGCAGATACCACACACACACAAAGCACAGTTGGACAATTATAATACAATATACACTATGCTATTTACAAAAATTACAACGCTCCTGACATTAAATCAGTAACCCTGAGATACCTTGCCAATGAAAAATATTGATAATTGATAGCCAATTTTTTTTTATACACTAGGCTACAACTAAAAATATTTTTTAACCCCTACTTATTCTTTATTACAATGCTTCCCCTTTTAGAATAATAGTAAGGTCATCAAAACCATGAAAAAAATAACTGAAGTATGATAGTGACCAAAAATGTTCAATGAATCAAAACTTACTTATTTACCTTCTTCAAGGTAGCCACCCTTATAGTTTTAGTGTCATTAAAAATTGTGCTATGCGTTCTTAAAATGATTTAGAAAGCAGGGCACAGTCATGGGATGCAGACCAATTAATTGCAAGAACATCTACAATTTTCAATAAACACAAGAATCTAAACTACTTTGTCAAAGCCATATTAAGCCTTTGTGCAGATGGGTAGAGTTGCTATGTGATTTTTTTATTTATTTTTCTGAATGCAGGCAGGACTGGACATCTGATTTATGGTGGTGGTTGCATGTGAAAATGAGCATGTTACAGGGCTCTCATTGCATAGAACATTATCATGTCTTGCCCGACCACATCTGCTCATAATTCTAGACAGTTTGGTGTGTGTCTATTATATGTGAAAACATTATTTTTGAGACTCTGAGTCAGACTCCTGTCTGTATGAGTCTTGAATGGAATGAGGAACTACTTGATAACTTGTTCAAGATATGACACAAAGAGAATCAGGACTACAATACAATTGAAATCAAAGATTTGGAAGTCAAAAGTAGATGCCCGTGCAATACAAATTACTCGGAAACAGAATAAAACAGAGCAGCATAAAGGATAGTAAATTAAGAATAAAGACAACAAAAACATTTTAGAAGTCTCCTAATTAAGAGTACCTTTAAACAAGGGGTTCTGCACTGATACTTGAACTAATGCCAGCTTTGAGTACTCCCTTTAAGATAACTCTTTTAACTCTAGTTTGAGCTAATACAGATCACTGGCTTTATTTACATATCTTACTTCCTAAATTGTCTTTGCATATCATTATGTCTCATGGTGTCTTTTGACTCAGGAACTCTTTCCTCAATGGGATCATCCAGACATAATCCATATTATATACCAGAATTGTGGCAGGTGATTTTCCAACCAGTTGGAATTTGTTTATAATCTGTTCTTTTAGTGTCACTTTATTTCTATTTGAACTACTGCAGTGGAAATAAATTCATGGAAGACTTTCTACCTATAGCCATAAAGCTCTATAGACTTATGCAGACATGCCAATGTGGCAGCACTGAAAAATGCAAATCAAGGACACTGGTGACTAGGTTGACAAATCAGACTGACAAAAGAAGTGTGGCTTTAGATACACAAACTGGGCAACATTATATTAACAAATAGTCTTCATACACCTTGTACACAAACAAGGCACTCAAGTGCCAAGAATAGTGTGTGTAATGTATTGCATTTGTATTGAGCTGTATTGGAAATAGCATTAGTTGCATGTACTTTAAGTTACAAAATTGCACTTGATGCTATTATGGTGACAGGAGGTTCTTGTATAGTTTCCAATTGGCAGCCTGAGGAGAATCTGGCAAGGAGATGATGTAAGGGTTGAGTCAGAGATGATCCTATCATCTGTGCTGTACCAACTTTATATTAGTTGTCTTTAACATTGTGCGACCCCACGTACACATGCGTGGATGGTGTATTTTGGCTTAGCTATACGCAACACATAATTTTAATTGATCTCAGTTCAGAAGACTCTTTGGTGTCAGTAAAGGGTTACACTTTCAATGTACGGAGTCATGTGACAAAACAACATGGCGCCGATCACAGCGATGTTTGACTTTGGGAGAAGAGCCAACAAAACTACATCTGGTAAGAAACCTAGTAAAGTTTTTAGACTGAAACCTATTTGAGTCAAAAGATTAGAGTCTCTAGTATTCCATTTTAAAAATTCGAGCGATTTATCGCAAAATGCCACGCTGCTAAACACAATGTACACTAATGTGTACTTTAGCATATTTTTTCCTTAAAAAATCCTATATTTACTGTGCATGATCACATTGAGAATCAAAACAATTTTGCTTTCAGAGGCTTTATATGGAGTTAAGATGAAAATAAGGTGAATTTCAGACTATTCTGAGACCAGTGCAGACAGACAGCACACTGGAAGTTATTCATTAAATAGGGAGCAAGGGAGCATTCACTCCTAAAATCTGATCAAAAGATTAGTTTCAGGCTGCAGATGATGTTTGGACCACTCAACATGTTTAGCAGACATGGGACAATGGTAATCAGTACATAGATTCAGAATATATAATGCTAAATTTTATTTTAACATGGTTGTTAGTGATTGGATGATGCTGGCCATTACTTTGAATCAGAATTAATTATGCTAATTTCTGATGTAATGTCTGTAACGTCTCAAAAATTTGAATAACCAACATTCCTGGAAACATAATAAACAATTTGAAAAAATATATAATAATAATAATCTGACTTTCTATAGCTTGGTATAACTTAAAATTTCATAACTTAGTCCCGCTGTCCACATATGTGGACATCAATTTTCTATTTGCTCTAGAAAAACAAAAAAAAACTTTTTTTTATTTGTTTATTTATTAGGTGCTACTAGTTACAAATAAAATATGGAAATGGAAAATGCACACAACAATGAAGCTCGGGTCTCAAGTGGTTTACTATATACTTAAGTATTTGAAAAATGCACTTATTACATACATACATGTTGTTGCATTGTACTTACATTTAAAGTACCTGCATTTAAATACATCTGTAGTTAATCTGTTAACCTTACCCCTAATCTTAAATCTAACCCTACCCCAACCCCAACCCTTACCCTAAACATTAATCCAAACCCTACTCCTAACCCTAACCCTACCCGTATTTCAACCTCAGTAGCAACAAATGTGAATGTTGTGAGAATTTTGCAGAACAAAATGTAGTTACACAATATGTACATTGTACTGTGTATTTTAATGTTAGCACACCTAATATAAAGTGGGACCACTGTGCTTCGAGTGTACAACTCCTCGATCGATCTTAGCTAAGAACCAGTGACCTTCTCAGCTGAACACACTCATGCCTAATCTGTCTTTTTGGACAATCACAAAAACTGCAGTGACTGTGCTTTGGTAGACTGTGGATAAGTAACTACATTTGACAGGGTACAATGCGGATTAGATTGAGATTAGATAACTGTTCAGTTAAAGATAATCAAGAGGCCAGTTTGAAAAGAGAAAATGCCACAGATGGCTTTACCCTCTGTCTCCACTTTAGGCTCATCTCACAGGTAGACGACAGTTCCCCTTCCAGTAGAACAGAACTGCAGATTCATCTGAGTGCATATTTCTATCAAATCTAGACTCCTCTCGCACTCATCTGTGGGATTTGAGACATCATTGAATGTTTCCATGGATAAGACACATTCCTCACTTCAGGTACTGTAGGTTGCATTCTCGAAACTGAGGTTTGAATGAGAAAATAACCTCACTGAACCTTATTGTTTTGAGGATTGCTATTGGGTTTGAGTAAGAAAGTAAAATCCTAAAGCCTACTACAAATTATGAAACCCTATCACACTGTAAAAAGTGGTAACCTGCAATTGTTACCTTAAAGAGCTATTTCTACCTGATCTAACTCTTAAAATGAGTGTTGCTGGTGTAACCGAATGTATTCAGGTTGATTTAGTGATGTTAAGTAATGTTTTTTTAATTGAATAAAACCAGATATTTTAGATGTTACCAAATGAAGAACACTTTTAAGGTTAACATCTTTTCTCAGTGTAGATGTGGACATTTACATGTTGTTAAAATATTCGAATGCCATGTTGATAGGCTGCATAAAAATGC
The DNA here is from genome assembly GCF_019703515.2 of Myxocyprinus asiaticus. Lineage (NCBI taxonomy): Eukaryota > Metazoa > Chordata > Actinopteri > Cypriniformes > Catostomidae > Myxocyprinus > Myxocyprinus asiaticus. The sequence goes on from NC_059388.1 coordinate 19,519,053, forward strand.
CAGCCAATGTGACAACACTGTGGAACAATAGACCAACGGAAATCAATGTTTCCATTGGAAAAAACAATTAATTACTGCCACGTACAAGTTATGTACAAAGAGAATCAAGTGTGTCTAAAATTGTGGTTTTCCAATGATCAGGATTTTACTCAATATTAGAAGGAAAAGAAAGAGACTTTAAATGTAGGAACAATTCAACAAATGTTTAGATACCTTAAATACTGCGATCCTATTTGAGACATCCCTCACAAACAATTGTAAAAATAACAGCATCCTTTAATGAGCGATGATATTAAACATGGACACACTGAGGTTTTAAAATCCTTTATTTTTCTTTGAGAAATTGTCAAGGAATCTTGTTTCAGATGTTATTAGGAAAATGGGATTTCTGAATTAAGCTGTTAAATTTTCGACAGTCGTCATTTTACTTAATGCATTCAAGGATTAACATTATTTTACAGTATTTATAACACTTGGATCTGGACAGAATCAATAAATTATGTAGGGCATTTTCCTGCCAAGTACATACAGAAGTTGAAATGAAAATGTACATTACTGAAAAGCAGTTGAAGCATTCAAACATAATAAGCCATGTCCATGATAATAATTTCATTATTATTTCCAAACAACTGTTACAGTGACCAACGCAAGTGTTGCATTCAGCAATTCGGCAATAACACATCTGCAATTAGTGCTTTTAAAGCACTTTGTGCAAAAGTCTTTAAAAAAGTGCTGTTGGTTCCTTTTGTGGTCGAACACAATTAGAGGGTTTACAATTATAAGCCACGCAGAATAATAATAATAAAAAAAGTTAAAGTTAAAAGTTTAGTTGAAATGTTTTAGTTTTAACTACTTATTTACACAAACTTCAGTTTGCATATAGCAGCTAACCCCATGCTAACTAAATTAAGTTCAGTCAACTCTTACCAGCATTATTGTGCAGAAAAAAGCAACTACATGGTTTGGTGGGGAAACACACTACATAACAGCAAGTGCAATTACTTCAGCCTTCACAAAGTTAATGCAAATCATTCACAATGATATATTATAACATTGCAAAAAACAACAAGCAGGAAGTGCTAGTAAGTGGAAAAGAGTACTGAGAGTGTTGCCTCTAACTTTCTTCTTCTGCATCCACAGAGTCATGGTCAACAATTACTGACAACAACAATAAACACTTAGAAATCTGACCTCATGAACCTTTTCAATAATCTAATGTGCACTTCAATATGAGACAATAGGCTTGAATCAGATTAAACATTATGGCAACATAATATGTAAATCCACAAAAGTGTACCAGTTTCTGCTGTATATGTTAAACAGAGATAGGTCATTAGTTGTGCAAGGTTGTTTTAGATAGTGAGATTCACTGCGTTAAGACATGTTTCAGAGTTTGGAGCGAAAGGGAAAACCATCATACATGTCAGTTTTCAGCTGTGCCCACTCAGCCAGCTTCTGAACGACGCTCTTCTCTTGAGTGAGAATACTGGCCGCTTTCTTCAGCTTGTTCTCATTGCGCTCAAGGTAGCGACAGCCTTCCACCAGAAGAAAGTCCAGCTTCTCCTGTCTGTTCTCATCCAATGGAATGTCCTCACTCATGTGAGGGTTAAAGCGAAAGTAGGTATTGGGGGGGAGGAGGGCATCCAACATCGTGTGGACCTCTGCAGTACAGAAAGAGATCATTAAAGGAATAATTCACCCATAAATGACAATTCTCTCAGAATTTACTCACCCTCATGTCATCCCAGATGTGGGACTTTTTATCTTCTGCTGAACACAAATTCATATTTTTATGAGAATATTTCAGCTCTGTAGGTCCTTTCAATGCAAGTAAATGGTGACCAAAATTTTTGAAGCTCCAAAATGTACATAAATACAGCATAAAATAAATCCATTATACTCCAGTGCTAAATAGAAGCGATATGATAGGTGTGGGTGAGAAACAGATAAATATTTAAGTCAGTTTTTACCATAAATTCTCCTCCCTGCCCAGTAGGTGGCGATATGCACAAAGAATGCAAATCACCAAAAACAAAAGAAGAATAATGTGAAAGTGAAAGTGGAGAATGATAGTAAACTTGATGACTTAAATATTCATCTGTTTCTCACCCACACCTATCGCTTCTGAAGACATGGCTTTAACCACTGGAGTCTTATGGATTACTTTTATGCTGCCTTTATGTCCTTTTGGAGCTTCAACATTTTGGAACCCATTTACTTGCATTATGAGGACCTACAGAGCTGAAATATGTTTCTAAAAATCTTTGTGTTCAGCATAAGAAAGAAAGTCATGCACATTTGGGATGGCGTGAGGGTGAGTAAATGATGAGAGAATGTTTTTTTTTTTTTTTGGATGAACTATCCCTTTAAGGTTTTTACAGAAATTGCTAAACAGCAGTATAACAGTATTGTCAAATATTCTATTAAACAGATGTGCTATCTCGGAAACTCCAACTGTAGTAATGTTTACACACCATTTAACCCTCCTAGGCTGTTCAATAAAGGTCAACACCTTGGCTGTTCGCGGTCATTTTTGACGGGAAACGGAACTGGTGTAACTTAATCTCTTCCCTGAAGTAATAACAATGGAATTATTCAATTCTTTTGGGATTTTGTGCTATTTATTCTTATTTATCTGTAAATTTCTCAATTACATCATTCATTTACATTTGCGAATAATTTATGTTAACGTCACTTCAGTAAAAACCTACACTTTTATAAGTTAAAACATGAAGATAATATGAGAATGTGTCATGTACTGGGAGAAGATTGCTGACATCTGGTGAGAATTTTTTTTTCAAATGACTTGAAAATCATGTCATAAAAATAACAACCAGTAGATGACTGCAGAGACTCTAATTTTAGATTTAGATTATATTATCACATGTAATGCATTTGGATATATATTTAGACACATTTTTAAACTATTATGTCAAAGTTTAGCTTTTTTTATAGTTCTGAAATAATTATTTTTGCAATAATGTGACATAACTGTATGTTAACTGTCAAACCTGACCATGGTGTTACAAAGAGAAGACATATAATAAGCATTTTGTTACCAATAATTAATTTTACAAAATCAAAATTAAATAATGTAAATTAGTTTACTGTTTCTTTGTTTCCATAACAGAAAGATGCAGTGTTTGGTCTGGAAGGTGTGGCTACCACACCTAAGCATATACATTGGGGTCAGACTGAGACTTTCTTTTTTGTTCTTTGATCTGTGTGTGTGTGTTCGGCATTGTGGCTGATTTTTATTTTATTCAACAAAAACCAAAAAACATAACAAAAAAAAAACTCTGTTTTAGGTTCTCTCCTATTCACTTCCTATGGCTTTTTACGACCACTTAGACTCATCGAATCAAGTCCATATTTTTTTGTGTGTTCAGATTGCAAGTCAAGGAAAAGTCACAAAGTCTTGTACCACTCAGATTGAGGAAACCATTTTTTATTAAAAAAACAAATTTGAAATTGGTCAAAAATGACCGAACATTCTAGGAAGGTAGAGGTGAACGCACCACTTCTTTCTTCATTAACGCACTGCGACCGTGTGCACCATCTTATCCAATTTTTGTGAGAGCGCTAATTCTAAGTGCAATTTTCGTGCCAGCGGAAAGTGCAACTGGGTGTGGGTGGGAGTGTTTGCACTACTTTGGGTGTAGGCGCCCAAACTGTGGGTGCGTTGTATGTAAATGAAGTAGTGCAAAGCACAATTTGCTATTTTCCTAAGAATTTGGTTGTTGCACTAAGACATTTCAATACCACCTCTTAACTCAGAGCAAAGTTCAAATTCAGTTCCTGCATTTGCAGTTTGGAGATTTCACCAGCAGGTGGTTATAAAGTTCATGTCCAAATTCTGAAAGTACATAACATCAAATTACGTGCCTTCAGTCGTTGTTGAAGCCATTTGTTCAATCAAAAAATTATGAGATTTATGTTAAACTTTCTAGAGGTCATGGTTTATTTTTTCAATTATTATTATTATTTTTATTGTTATGTTTATATGTATTATAATTCTTTTATATTGTATTTATGATTTAATTTTGACTAGTAATTTTCCACCAGTTGTCGTAGAGTGATTTTTAAGTCACTGCAAAAGGAACAAGTTGAAGGGAGTAAAATGTTTGGATTTAAATTGATTTTTTGGACCACTTCTTTATTTTTATTTTATTCTCGTTTCATTTGAAGTGTGATTTGAATTAAGAAATACTTTTGGTTTCAATAAATTAATTTCATTTTGCAAAATCGACCGGTAGAAGTGAAGTGCGTGCTGATACAATCACTGTTTACTCTAGCCATGATTTGCGTGTCAGTAGATGAAAATGATTAATAATAATCATTTAATTTAATGGTGTATACATACAAATTCTGGCGAGAATCACATTTTCCATGCGTATAAAAAGAGCATGTCGCTGTCATAGAAATTTACACTACCAAAATTCTTATGAATGTGCTGTCTTTGTTTAAATCATTGGTGCTTGAGGGAATGGACTACTGTATATAACAGGATGCAGAAGTTTTAATAACCGGAGAAGAACCTCAGAATTATGTGGCACTTGGTCACGCCTTTTGCACGTTGCGTGGGCGATTTCACCAAACCTACTTGCGCCTAGACTTAATGCATGCTTGTATGAAAATAGCAAAACTTCATGGCCATGCCCATTGTCTTTGCGATTATGACTTAAGGCATTGCTTTGCGCATAACGCTTGCGCTCTTAAAATAGGGCCCCATGTGACATCATGTGATTCCACTCTCACCTTCAGTGTCTGTTGCGCTGCTGATGACGTTGGTGAGTTTGGTCTTTAAGCTGGTGTAAGTGCTGGAGCCGGTCTTGGCGACTGTCTCGGATCGGCCTGTGCCCAGAGACACTACACACTGTACAGGTGTGTTGGGCCACAAACACTTACTTTCGTGGATGGCCAGAGCTGTGGGGTTGTTGATCAGGAGTCCACCGTCCTGGACAAAACCCACAAAAGCAATCAAATTTAAACAAAATCTCAATTGTAATTGTCCACACAAGTGGTTACTAGAGACTGATCTGTGGGTGATCCTTAGCTGATTTTATAACCTTAGAAAGTTTTAGATGATTTTAACCGGACTACTATGTTACAGTAGGTCTTGAGAGAACTGTAAGAGTTCAGCTGAATCTGATTCATCATTTGACAGGAAACAGAAAGAAGGATAGACAATAATGAGCAGCCGAAAGGGGACAAGATCAAGCAGTATAACAGTGTTGCTCATTATAGAGGGCCAGAAACACCAGCCCCAATGAGACCCCCCCCCCCCCAAAAAGAGATGCATTTATGTGTCTGTCTTCCATGCCCTTTTTAAAAAAGCCTTTAACATTTTACGGTCACATTCAAAGAATATTAATTTTGCCATGTTTAAATGAATGTCTATGGGATTTTTTTTTTTTTTTTTTTTTTTTAATGTCCAGTATGGGAAAACCAAGTTAGAAAAAACATAGCACACTAAATCAGAAGTCAGAACAGTCTGAAGGTCTGTGCCAAGTATGGTACATGTAGCTTGAAAGCTGCAGGAGACGACCCATTCTTGGTCTTGGTTTAGGAATTCTGAAAAAAAAGTCTGTAGAATATGTCAAGCCAACATAATGAAACAATATTTCTGATATGGGTACAAAAGAAAACACACAAGACAAAACTTACACTGTAGATCTCACAAGAAAATAACAATGTAACTAACTGCACTCAGCTCTCTCAAAACATTTCTGTTCCTCACTGCCATAGTCCTATAAAATGATTGCTATAAAATAAAAATGGTCAGCTGGGTTTTGTACTTGATCATTTAAAATTAAATAGAGATATTTTATAATAAGCCTTGGGACAGTGAATAAATGATAGATACGGGGACTTGACTGTTTAAAAGTCTAAATCACATTTTGTTTTGGCTTTATTTCACAAAATGTTAAAATGTAGGTCAAAACTACTCTGCTTCCCTAAAGGCATCAGTTTGTAAAATATTTTGGGTATACATCTGGTATATTTTATAAAAGGGCTGCTGATGGGAAGGATGAGAGTTGCCAATGATCTAAGCAGGATGGAAGTGAGTCAATTAAAATGCTGCAAGCGAAACTGTTTCTTAAAAAAACGAAAACATAAAATGTTCAGTTTCTTCCTTTTAACTTGTGCTTAATCTTAATATATCTAATGTTTGGCCCCAGTATAACTATAAGATTTACATTTAAAGATGTTGCATTATATTATCTGAAATTATATAGGCTTTACGGGCAATTAAAATCACTTTATTTACGTAGGTCATGAAATAATGCCTAAAATGTATGTTTTGATTGATAACTAAAAAATGTAAAAAACAAAATTAAACAAAACGTGAGTAGTTAAAAGCAACTTTTGAGGTTCTGCCAACAGAAATTGCATCTATTCTTGCCCAAAAGCTTCTTTTTGAAAATATGCCTTATTCTCTGAAATAGTAGAGGTAAAAAAATAAAATAAATAAAAGAGGTGTATTTGCATTTTCAAGTTGATAAGATTATGGGAATCATCACTGTAAAATATAATAGACACCTCATCTCTTCCTGTAGAGGATGTGGGTAGATGAGTTCAATTTACCCGAAGCATGAAAAATCCACTGACTTGTCATCATCCCTCTCTGTTCTGTTTTCTCGTCTCTCGTTAGGAGCACATGATGAAATCGTCCACTAGACGGCATCCTTTTTTTTTTCTCCCCTTTTCTCCCCAATTTGGAATGCCCAATTCCCAATACGCTCTAAGTCCTAGTGGTGGCATAGTGACTCGCCTCAATCCGGGTGACGGAGGACGAATCTCAGTTGCCTCCACGTCTGAGACCGTCAATCCGCACATCTTATCACGTGGCTTTGTTGAACGCATTACCGTGGAGACGTAGGATGTGGAGGCCCATGCTATTCTCCATGGCATCCATGCACAACTCACCACGTGCCCCACCGAGAGTGAGAACCACATTATAGTGACCACGAGGAGGTTACCCCATGTGACTATACCCTCCCTAGCAACCGGGCCAATTTGGTTGCTTAGGAGGCCTGGCTGGAGTCACTCAGCATGCCCTGGATTTGAACTTGTGACTCCAGGGGTGGTAGTCAGCGTCAATACTTGTTGAGCTACCCAGGCCCCCGGCCACTAGACAGATCCTTTATTTCTTTGTGTCCTACATTTCAGTGACACAGATTCTGAGATGTATCACTGCTCTAAGCGCTGCATGCTGAAAAAAGAACAAAGCTAATGGAAACCAGAGGATTCCTCATCAAGACAATCAATAAAAAGCTAAATTAAAGGAAAAGCTGACCCAAAAATGAAAATTATCTCATCATTTACTCACCCTCATGCCATCCAGGATGTGTAGGACTTTCTTTCTTCAGCAGAACACAAATTAAGATTTTTAGAAGTATATCTCAGCTCTTTTGGTCCATACAATGCAAGTGAAAGGGTGCCAAAAATTTGAAGCTCCAAAACTCACATAAAAGTAATCCATATGACTCCAGTGGTTAAATCAATGTCTTCAAAAGTGACCTGATAGATGTGGGTGAGAAACAAATCAATGTTTCAGTCAATTTTTACTAAAAATTCTCCTCTCTGCTCAGTTGATCTCCACTTTAACTTTCACTTTCACATTCTTCTTCTTGTGTTTTTGGTGATTCACTGGGCAGGGAGAAGCATTTCTAGCAAAATGTACTTATATATTGATCTGTTTCTCACCCACACCTAAAATATAACTTCTGAAGATATGAATTTAACCACTGGAGTCATGTGGATTACTTTTAAGCTGCATTTCCGTTCTTTTTGGAGCATCAAAATTTTGACACCCATTCACTTGCATTGTATGGACCTACTGAGCTGAGATATTATTCTAAAAACTTAATCCGTGTTCTGCAAAAGAAAGAAAGTCATACACATCTGAGATTGCATAAGGTTGAGCAAATGATGAGAGAATTTTTATTTTTGGGTGAACTATTCCTTTAAATGCTGTTATTATTACCATGAAACACAAAAGGATCATTTTAAGGAATCTTCACACATACAGTGATAGTTCACAAAAAAAAAAACCGAAGAGCATCTTAAAAGTCCATACGACTAGTCCATATGACTTGTGCACTTTATCCCAAGACTTCTGAAGCCATGCGATAATTTTGTGTAAGTAACAGACCTAAATTTAAGCCATTATTCAATGATAATGGCGCTTGTCTGATATAATGATGTTTGAATAATTACTTAAATTCTGAACTGTTCCTTACAAAAAGCTATAGCATGGTTTCAGAAGACTTGGAATATAGCATACAAGTCATATGGACTACTTTTACAGTTCTTTTTTGCCCTTTTCGAAGCTTGACAGAAGTTGTCACTATAAACTTTCACTGTATAAAAAATTGCTGTTTGTACATTCTCCTTTTACGTGCCACAGAATAAATAACAGCAAAGAGGTTTATAAGGACATAAGGGTGAGTAAATAATGACAGAATTTTCATTTTTGGGTGAACTATCCCTTTAATGAATGAATCAATCAAATGAAAAAGAAACACAAACAAATACTAGAGCACAGACTTCTTGTTTGAAGCTCTAGAGCTCTTGAGTGTGGTATGCTTAAAAGATTACAGGCTTGGCATGTGGAGAAGAAACTGAAGTGCCATTCAGAGTAAGAAAGAGAGAGAAAATAAGTGAGGGGCTGAGAGAAGACTATGCCACTGGTGGCATTCTGAGTCTGGGCACTGATAGCTCTGTTGGCAACAGGTTTTAGAGCCAAGAGCCTTTACCACATTTGCATTTTAATGAGGATGCATTCATCCCACAATGCAAAAACATACATCAAACCATAGCACTGCTTTAAATGAGGAATCATGTTATGAAATTCTAGAGACTACTGTGTGTGAAAATCCCAGGAGATCAGCAGTTACAGAAATACTCAAACCAGCCCGTCTGGCACCAACAATTATCCATGCGATTATCTAATCAGCCAATCGTGCATTGCATAAAATCACACAGGTATGGGTCAGGAGCTTCAATTAGTGTTCACATCAACCATCAGAATGGGGAAAAAAAGTGATCTCAGTGATTTGGAGCGTGGCATGATTGTTGGTGCCAGATGGGCTGGTTTGAGTATTTCCAACCTGATCTCATGAAAATTCATTCATAATTTACGAGTTGGCTATTTCGTATGGTCTCGCATGAAGTTGTTCACATAAACTCGTACAACTTCATCACGTGCAAATTCCCGGATGTCTAATGCGGAAGTAAGTGCGAGTTCTGTGCACGAGGCGTTAAGGACATGCTTATTAATATTATGCCCTTACCCAAACCCCTTATCTAAACTTAACCAATCAGTAGAGTGTGTAAACATGATAGGAAGCTGTTGTGTGTGACAGAAGCAAGTAATTGTCGCGTATTAGATGGAAACGATGTCCAGCGATGTCATTGGCTGTAGTGAAAGTCGTAGGAATTCAAACGAGTGCTGTCGCACGATATCATATGAATTAGCCAAATTTAGAAAAGTCGTAAGAATCCTGACTATTTCGCCTTGAGAATGTGTTGTTTTTTCTGTACCTGCTGATCTCCTGGGATTTTCACACATAACAGTCTCTAGAATTTACTACGAATGGTGCCAAAAACAAAAAACATCCAGTGAGCAGCAGTTCTGCGGACGGAAATGCCTTATTTGGTTTTTTCAAAAAAATTTGGAATTCTCCCAATTTGGAATGCCCAATTCCCACTACTTAGTAGGTCCTTGTGGTGGCATGGTTACTCACCTCAATCCGGGTGGCGGAGGACAAGTCTCAGTTGCCTCCGCTTCTGTATATAACAGGATGCAGACTCACACATCTTATCACGTGGCTCGTTGTGCATGTCTCATGCTACTCTCCGCGATCCATGCACAACTCACAACGCACCCCACTGAGAGCAAGAACCACTAACCGTGACCATGAGGAGGTTACTCCATGTGACTCTACCTTCCCTAGCAACCGGGCCAATTTGGTTGCTTAGGAGACCTGGCTGGAGTCACTCAGCACACCCTGGATTTGAACTCGTGACTCCAGGGGTGGTAGTCAGCGTCAATACTCGCTGAGCTACCCAGGTCCCCCGGAAATGCCTTGTTGATGAGAGAGGTCAGCAGAGAATGGCCAGACTGGTTTGAACTGACAAAGTCTACGGTAACTCAGATAACCACTCTGTACAATTGTGGTGAGAAGAACAGAATCTCAGAATACTATTCTGAGATGCGGGTTGGCGCTGTTTTGGCAGCACGAGAGGGACCTACACAACATTAAGCAGGTGGTTTTAATGTTGTGGTTGATCGATGTAAACTTTCCAGGGTTCAATAACTTGCATTGCTCATCTAAATTGAGTAGAACATGAAATGCTTGCATACAATCATTCATAAACAGCTTTATATCACTATTAATAAAGTCATCTTCCTATTGACCACAGATCTCATTGCACTCAGAATCCTAATCAATCTGGGCATTCATATAGCTCGATGGCCAACAGCTTTATTGGCCTTTCAGGACAACAGAGACATTGTGGAAAGCTGGATGTGAACTCGGTGGGTGTTAATAGGCAGACGGACAGAATGACGCCTTCCTGATGGCTCAACAGACAACGCTGAGGGCTACGATTCAACATTAATGTCTGTCGTCTTGGCAGAGAGACTTCTGGCTGAAATCTCAGGCTGTGAGGGTGCGTTCAGTGTGGCAGCAATGGGACTGTTCCAGTTTGAGCTGGCTTAAAATAGGCAGAGAGACTTGACAGCTATGCCTGGGCTGTGCAGACACATTTTCATACATACAAATAATACATTTTAGTGTATAGTTTAGGCAGCCTTTGTAAAGACAGCCAGACTTAAAGTGATAGTTCACGCAAAAAAAATAAAATTTTGTCTTCATTTACTAACCCTCATGTTACTAGGCAGAATGTTAGCTTCAGTCACCATTCACTTTGATTGTATGGAAAAAAGATGCAATGAAAGTGAATGGTGACTGAGGCTAACATTCTGCCAAACATCTGCTTCTGTGTTCTACAGAAGAAAGAAAGTCAAACAGGTATAGAACAACATGAGGGTGAGTAAATGATGACACAATTTTCTTTGATGCATGAACTATCCATTTAAGTCTTGTTAAGTCTGTATTGTTGTGTCTCACATGTTTATGTATTGTTTGTAAAATTGTGCTAAAGTGTTGTGAATAGTGTGGATTATAGGGATAGCTCACGCAAAAATGAAAATTCTCTCATCATTTACTCACCCTCATGCCTTCCCAGCTGTGTATAATTTTCTACCTTCTGCAGAATACAAATGAAGATGTTTAGAAGAATATCTCAGCTCTGTTGGTCTATACAATGCAAGTAAATTGTGACCAGACCTTTGAAGCACCAAAAATCAAAGTATATAAATAAAATAAAGGCCACGTAATCCAAAAGACTCCAGTGGTTAAAACGATATCTTAATATGCGACTTGATAAGTGTGGATGAGAAACAGATCAATATTAAGTCCTTTTTTTTGGTGCTTCAATGGTCTGGTCACCATTCATTTGCATTGTATGGAACAACAGAGCTGAAATATTTTTCTAAAAATCTTCATTTGTGAAAGTCATGCACATCTGGGAGTAAATGATGAGAGAATTTTCATTTTTGGGTGAACTATCCCTTTAAATGTTCACACCAGAGTTTACCAGGAAACTACATTTAGTTTTTCTCTCTGGCCCTGCAAAGATATTTTTAACTTCTCTTTCACCCAACTGATTAACAAATACAAAAGTATTTGTGCTCAAGTTTTGGATGATAACTTTTAAACCAAATATTTTGAGTTATTAGGTTGATATCTGGATGATATAAATTACAGTGCAAAAGTTTTAGGCATTTTTGAAAAATGTTGTATAGTGAGGATTTTTTCAAAAATGATGCCATGAATAATGTTTTTTTTTATTTTTTTTTATCAATTAACATCATACAAAGTGCAATAAACATAAAAAAATAAAAAAATATTTGGTGTGACCACCCTATGCCTTTAAAACAGCAACTAATTACCATAGGTACACTTGCACACAGTTTTTCAAGGTTGTTGGCAGACAGGTTGTTCCAAGCATCTTGGAGCACTTGCCTCAGTTCAATGTATTTATAGTCTTAATTGCTTCTGTCTCTTCATGTAATTCCAGACTGACTTAATGATGTTGAGATCTGGGCTCTGTGGGGGCCATACCATCTGTTGCAGAAATCCTTGAACAACTTCTATTCTATTCTATTCTATTTCCAAAAGAAATGTTGGCCATCTAAAATGTACTTTTCCTATTGACACACTAAAGCAGAAGATATAAAATAACCATCTTAAGACAATTTTTTGTTTTGTTTTGAAAAGTGCCTAAGACTTTTGCACAGTATTGTATATTGAGTTAACTCAGAATGGGATGCATCAGAAAAGCACCCAAATGCATTAGAAATGTGTGAGGAGTCTAAACAATCCCTGCAACCGGATTCTCTTCAAACATCAATCTAAGAGCCACTTTAAAGCAGTCGCACGCTGAGCGAGTGAGCTGATGTGCGCTGAGTAACGACACTCAAGAGCAACACTAATGAATTTGAATGTGAAGAACCAATAGTATCCAGCTGTTAAGAGTGCATGCATGTGCAGAAATAGCTTTCTTCTGACAAGGACCTGAAAGGCTTTGTAATGATTTTCAATACTGCAAGGTGTCTGACCAAGCACATATCAAAAACTCAAATTTGCCATTTAAAGGTGAACAAAGCAATTTCTTGTGTATGTTTCATTGACTCATGTTGTTCTAAACACCTTCAGTGACATCAATGATAAGTCTTTTTAAACATTCACTCACTGAGCACTTTATTAGGAACAATATGGTCCTAATAAAGTGCCTGACGTGGTCTTCTGCTGTCGTAGCCCATCCGCCTCAAGGTTCGACGTGTTGTTCATTCTAATATGCTATTCTGCTCACTACAATTTTACAGAGTAGTTATCTGAGTTACCGTAGCCTTTCTGTCAGCTCGAACCAGTCTGGCCATTCTCCACTGACCTCTCTCATCAACAAGGCATTTCCATCTGCAGAACTTCCGCTCACTGGATGTTTTTTGTTTTTGACACCATTCTGAGTAAACTCTAGAGACTGTTGTGCATGAAAATCCCAGGAGATCAGCAGTTACAGAAATACTCAAACCAGCCCATCTGGCACCATCAATCATGCCACGGTCCAAATCACTGAGATCACATTTTTCCCCCATTCTGATGGTTGATGTGAACATTTACTGAAGCTCCTGACCCGTATATGCATGATTTTATGCATTGCACTGCTGCCACATGATTGGCTGATTAAAGAATCGCATGAATAAGCAGGTGCACAGGTCTTCCTATAAAGTGCTCAGTGAGTGTAAATGTCCAAAGTACAATTCATTTCTTTAGGTGTAAAACTGTGGCACATTCAATACTAAGCATATTTCTAAAAGAGCCTTAAAAACATATCATAATTATTTTCAAAGATAAATCAGTACCAAAAGCCAATTTAATGCCTGGGTCGAGACAATGCAGACTGAACTTTGTTTTTTGGTTACCTGGTGGAGGTCATTTCCTAGAACGAACTCCTGGAAATAGCCTGGGGCAGCGGAGGAGGCTCGAATGGCCTGCCACATTTTGTGCTGGCAACTCCCCAAGTAGTGTGAGCGAACCCCAGGTAAGAAGTTATAATTCCTGAAGACATACGCCTTCAGTGGTAGGCCCCTGTTCACTACGGTGCTCACTGCTGACACCTAGAGGAAACATTGAGTGATTTATCCAAGTCTAAGTGAAAGGTTAAGATTTGTAATTTGTCCAAAGATATATTGAACACACCTTGGGGCATTTAGGGTTTTTGGCAGTCTCAATCATAAGACCAGGTCCCATTCTTTCTCTGTTGAAGACAAACCATAAATTACCACTTTTTGTCCTTTACTACATCACTTTACAACACTTTGTCTATTTTTATCTCACTGTGCCTTGGAGTCAAGGAACAAATTTAGTTGTACTTGCACTATGCAAATAAAGGAATTTAACTGCATTTGACTTGAACTGAATCCTTGAATTGAACACTGATTGCTCTAAAAAATTATCCTTTACCCTTAATCCTTGCATGCTGGAATTGTAGCCAAGCTACAATCAAATGATCTTTGATTGTGTGAAGTGTGACTTCGCAAAAATTGGACTAGTACAGTTTCAGATGGACCACAGCATTTACATGACATTTAAAAAGAAAACAATAATAGTTTTAGTCTGACTGAAATCAAACTTTTAAAGTGCATGTAAACGTACTTAACGCCTTACTTTAGAATCTCCTCCCAGGTCTGGCTATCGTAGAACGCATGACTCCAGCCCATCTTCATTGTGCCCACTATCAAGTTTTGCTTAAAGACATCAGATCCCAACTTCCGATAAAGTTCCTCACACTCATTCAAAGGGATCTGGAATACACCCAACATAAAGGCCAGGATGGCTCCTAAGACAAACATATATTGTTTAGTAGGCAAAAAAGTATTACAAGTAATATAAAAGTATTCCATTAAGTTCCATTGTTCCGATTGCACAGATATTTTGCATGTGGCTGAATATACCTGTACTAACTCCACATATGTAGTCAAAGAGTTGATAGATGGGCTTCCCTGTCAAACTCTCCAACTTGTGCAAAGCCTGTAAAGCCACCAATCCCCTGCAAAACAACATCTTGTTCAAAATATCAAACTATGGGGTGTTCTAACATACTATACCACATTTAAACACATTCATAAATCATCAACAGGAAGCTATAGAAACAATCAAATGAAACTATTAGCAAATTTAGATGTTTAGTGTTTTGTTTGTTTTTTCATATCAAATTCATATTTCATTCTGGGGATATAATCCTAAAATTGTGACTGTAGACAATCATTTTAAACACACAAATTAGTCTGGGTTGATAGACAGCATCTAAAGGGAATGTAAAACTGTGTCAGTTCTATTTTTGGGTGACCTACTTTTATCTTAAAAGTACTTTCACAATCTGTTAACTATAAGTTGAATAATTTTTTTTCCCATGTTCCGTCTGTATGTTACAAGCACCTGGTTCCTCCTCCGTCGATGGAGAGCACACGTATCCCTCTGCCTTTCACTGGGTCGGTGTAGCCCACCAGGGCCAGAGCCTGCCTCACTGCAGCCTGCAGACTGGCATCCCGTGCCTGCCTCAAACGCAGCAGACATGGGATCACCTTCTCCTATAGACAGTCAATAAGAAAGAGAATACAATGTACAATGGAATTTTACAAATATACAAGCTTTGATGTAGATACTGTAAATGAGAGATGGTTTAACACACACTTACGGTGACTGCCACTCCTCTGGTCTCTGGAAACTCCAGGAGGTGGAAGCTCAGTTCCTCCACCCTGCTGATGGTAATCTTCACATCAGTAACTCTTTGAAGGCTCTTGACGAGTGCTCTGGTTTGGTTATCCACACTAACACGTGCTATAATCTACATACAACACACAAAGACTAATTTAAAGCTCAAACATAAGAACAATGGTTCAAAATAAGTGGTTACAATTGATACTTTGTTAACCTGATCGAGCTTCCTTATGTGAATTTTAAGAAGAATATCTAGGTCACACTTCACCCCAAAATAAAATGGAAAAAAAAATGAAGAATGTAGTTCATTTTATTTTATTAATTTTTTTGCATTGTAACATTATTTACATATTTTGTCCCAAATTCTCATTACTATTAATAAAAGACATAAAAAAATAGACAAAATTAATTAAAAAAAATATTAATGTGCTTATTTATGATTAAAAAAATAAAAATGTAAAACAATTCTTAATAGTCCTAAAATAGGTTTCATTTTCATTAAATAAAATATAATTTCTTATTGCTTTCTTTTGATTTTGGGGGTAAATATAAAATTTCTTTACCGTTTCTGCGACATTTAATCAATAAACTATACTGCAGAAGAAGCCAAAATAGCCAGTTTTTTATATTTTGCAAAAAGACGATAAAGTCTATTTTTAGAAAAAACTTTATTTACTTGACGATTAAGCAATTCTCATTACTATAAAGTGAAAACAATCTGTCCAGACATAATTATTTTAATTTATTTATTTTAAATAAATAATCATAAATTATTTGTATGCGCTTAATTATCATGAAATGTCACAATGTCAAAAGATCATAATAATCCAACAATGAGCTTCATTTTTTTTTACAAAAATAAAAATTTCGAATGGTTTTCTTTTGATTTTTGTTTGAATTGTTTGTTTATATTTTAAATATACTATTTCTTTCTTTATTTAATTTTTTATTTTCTCCTCTTTTCTCCCCAATTTGGAATGCCTAATTCCCAATGCGCTCTGAGTCCTCGTGGTGGCGTAGTGACTTGCCTCAATCCGGGTGGCGGAGTACGAATCTCATTTGCCTCCGCGTCTGAGACCGTCAATCCGTGCATCTTATCACGTGGCATGTTAAGCACATTACCATGGGGACGTAGCACGTGTGGAGGCTTCACGCTATTCTCCGTAGCATCCATGCACAACTCACCACGCGCCCCACCAAGAGCGAGAAACACATTATAGCGACAACGAGGAGGTTACCCCATGTGAGTCTACCCTCCCTAGCAACCGGGCCAATTTGGTTGCTTAGGAGACCTGGCTGGAGTCACTCAGCATGCCCTGGATTCGAACTCGCGATTCCAGGGGTGGTAGTCAGCGTCAATACTTGCTGAGCTACCCAGGCCCCCAAATATACCATTTCTTGACATTATTTGTGAGATTCAATCCCTAAAACTACACTGCAGCACAAGCCTAAATAACCACACTGTCTGAAACACAAAATTCTCCATTCCACATATTTTAGAGTGTTATAATGTTTTATTTATTGTGCTTTAATTATACCTTCTCTCTCTGAGACAGCAGTCTCTGTGCTTTCTCCTCTGCTTCTTTCTGTTCCTTGGTTTCTGCTGTCTTAGTGGCTTGTGACACTGGCTGATCCAATCCAGCCGGTTTGTCCTTCTCCGCTGTACTGCCTTTGGAATCCGCTCTGAACTTTGGAACCAGAGGAGCAATGTAGTTACCTACAAAAGCCTGAACACTTGGCCTGGGGTAGGACAAGTATTGACTGATGCCTTTTCTTGGTGATATGGGGATGGCTGAATCATCATCCTCTTGAGATGGAGAAGCCGGCACTTCTGAATTTGGAACGGCACCATCCTGGCCAATGGCAGGTGGTAAAGGGGGCATTTCTGGTGTAGTTCTATGGGTCACAGGCACTGCCATAAGGACGTGATCTTTACTACCAATGGAATGAGAACTAGGTTGGATTTGAGTTGTGGAGGGGTCTGTATCTCCTCTACCCTGCTGTGATCTTTTGTCATCTCGTGTGTCACTTCCAAAGTAGGTGTTGACATGTTCAGCCAAGTGACTGTAGGTTTCGTCCATGTTCGCTGTGAATGCAGCAGGCTGGAAACGTTGCAGTGTCTGCTTTGCAACCGTGCTGGATGCACTCCCTTTGGTAGCAGACAGGTTGCTGTTAGGTTTTGGGGGTTCTTTATGACATTCTATGTCTTTCTCCACCTCTTTCACGTTTGGTGGCTCGGGTTCTGCTACGGTCATGAGGGCTTCAGCTTCGGCTTTAGGGCAATCGACTTTCAGCTCAACAGTTTTGCCCTGGGTCGCACCGGGTTTGAGGCGCGTAATCTTGGAGAGGAGCTCAGTGTTCACTGTTCCACTCACAGCCTTGGTGACTGTGTCTAGTGTGCTCCTGATACGCGACATGCGGTGAGGTTGCTAGAGGAACTTTTGGGATATTCCTTATGGAGACACACTTATGTAAACTTGGCATCAGACTTGGTAAATCATGCAGTGCTCAGTCAGATCATGTTGTGCTAAAGCTTTAGCCAATTTATATCTGTTAGATAAGGGCTCTGTGCTTATATAGGAAGTGGGAACTTTTCTCATTTTACTAGCAACCTGTAAAGAGAAAGATTGTTGTTAGTTGTTACTCATTTAGGGATTTAAACAAAACCTAACCCTTAGTAATAAAGGAATATTCCTGATTCAGTACAAGTTAAGATCTATCGACAGCTTTTGTGGCATAATGTTAATTACCACGAAAATTCATTTTGACATGTCCCTCGTTTTCTTTAAAAAAGCACAAATCGGGAGCCTGGGTAGCTCAGCGAGTACTGACGCTGACTACAACCCCTGGAGTCGTGAGTTCGAATCCAGGGTGTGCTGAGTGATTCCAGCCAGGTCTCCTAAGCAACCAAATTGGCCCGGTTGCTAGGGAGGGTAGAATCACATGGGGTAACTTCCTCGTGGTCGCGATTAGTGGTTCTCGCTCTCAATGGGGCACGTGGTAAATTGTGCGTGGATAAATTGCACGTGGTAAATTGTGCAGAGAGTAGCATGAGCCTCCACATGCTGTGAGTCTCCGCAGTGTCATGCACAATGAGCCACGTGATAAGATGCGCAGACTGACGATCTCAGAAGCGGAGGCAACTGAGACTTGTCCTCCCCAGATTGAGGTGAGTAACCCCACCACCACGAGGACCTACTAAGTAGTGGGAATTGGGCATTCTAAATTGGGAGAAAAAGGGGATAAAAAAAAAAGCAATAATCTGGGTTCCTGTGAGGCACTTACAATGGAAGTGAATGGAGGCCAATCCGTAAACGTTAAAATACTCACTGTTTCAAAAGTATAGCCACAAGACTATAATATGTATGTTAACATGATTTTAGTGTGATAAAAATCTTTTCTCTGTAAAGTTATAGCCAATTTTACAATTTTGTAATTGCTGTTAACCCTAAAACCTTCAAGCGACTGTAAATATGACGATTTAAACAGCTTAAATAATTAACACGTTTTAACAGAAGAATTGATGTTAGTTCTTTTATAAAATTAGAAGATTTACATTTCTGCCTTTAAACCCTCCAAAAATTGGCCCCATTCACTTCGATTGTAAGTGCCTTGTTGTAACTTCGATTTTTGCTTCTTCTTTTTTTAAGAACAGGAGGGACGAGTCAAAATATTTTTTGTGGTAATCAACATTATACTAAAAATTTTGTCGATTGAGCTTAAGTTGTATTAAACCCGGAATATTCCTGTAAAGGTGCTGTAAGTGATTTTTTTATGGAAAAGTATGCAAAAAAATGTCCTACTCCCTTAAAGATATTAATGAAATAAGTGTTCTGAGATTTGCTGTAAACTTTCTAAACAGGAAACAAAAATGTGTCCGCGAACCGTGGATATTAACGCTATTCACCTCTCAATAATTTTGCTCGTTCTCATAGTGTTGTATTTGAAGCGGATCATTGATGCTATGATTTATAATGTTTGTCAGTTGAGGGCGATATTGCGCCACTGTTGAATTTGACAGCCACAGGAATAATAAATGCTGCTCTTTTGCTCGGTTTTGGTCTCAAAATTATCTTTGGAGGGTGGGGTTTTGGAATGATGGGGCGTGGCTAATTCAACAGCTCAGTCACATGAAAGCTTCAGAGCACTAAAATCACTTCCAGAACCTTTCAAATTCACCCCATAACTTGGACATGAATGTTACCTCAAATCATGTAGCAACCGTGCCAAAACAAAATCACTCAGAACAGCTTAGCAACCACAGAGCAGCACCTGGCAACCTCTCACAACACACTAGCATTGTGGCGGTGACATTTACCAGTCTAACTGCACTCACATTTTCCTCAGAAAAAATAAAAATCTAGTGTAATTGTTATAGTCTTAGAACAAGGAAATATGAGAGAACGATAGACCACTTTTACATAAAAAAAATTATAATAAAAAAAATTCTACATGTAGTGAAAATATTTAAAAATACATTGTGAAATGCAAAAATACCTCCTAAAGTCATTTTATAGGTGCACTCAGTAACTTTTGTCTTTGTGTCATCTTGGACTTACACTGACACCTAGTGGCTTGGATGCAGCATCTTTAAAATCAATAGTTTTAGAAATGTAGTATTCACAGTCAGCCATGATTACTTTAATCAATGAGTGAAAGTGTCAAATAACAGGACAGTTACTGAGATTAAGCGAGTTGTATTCGGCTGGTCATGTGATTCTAACATGGCACCCCCCATGAGGGGACCCTCTCCATGTAGAATAAATCAGCTTTTATAAGGTTACTGATATGACTGGAGTCTTCATTTTAATGTGAGTGGTCATGATTTCTTACATATATTGCAAAATTACAATTCATGTCTTTAGGAGTTAAACTTTTTTAATGAGGAAAAAATTACTGAATGCACCTTTAAAACAAGTTTTAAACACGCCTCAGTGGAGGAGTCAAGAGGGAGAAACGAAGGCCCGAAGGAGGCCCCTGTCACTCATCATCATGGCAACCAAAGTCAACATGACAGACAGACTGATAGCTCAAACGGTTTTACGTTGTTCGAGTCCCAACGAACGACAATAATTGATCAATGGAGGTCGGGTCGGACAGCGCACCCAGCTCGGAAATCGCAAATAATGCACAAAAAGAGCACGAAATCAAAAACATAGACTGGATTTCGTGCAAAGATTTTACAATCGAGGCGGGAGAGCAACAGATCAGACAGTACATGGGAGATGCAGCAGCACACTGGCTGGTTGTACAGTCTGACGTTTCTGCAGGAGACAGAGCTGGAGTTTAAACGGCAGTACCAGTACCGAGCCCAATGGAGCATCCCGACCCCAGGCGTCCCGATCCCCACAGCCACAGCCAGCGTGTATTTCATCATACAAATCTCTCAAATCAAACCAGACACCCTGCTCGTGGACGTGCACTTTCTTATTGAGTCAAACAGATACAAACATGTACCAGGACGAAGGAGGTTAAGGGAAAAGTGGCTGATGGATGTGATTAAGAGCAAGACTTTGCTTATGGACTCTGTCAACTTTTAAAACTGGATCTATGCTGAAGCCGAGCGGTCAGTGAAAATCTGTAGTGCTGTTTACAAACACAATTTTTAAATTGTAACTGATTAAACTGATTAAATTGATGCTCTTTAAAGACTTTTAATATAAAACACTGATGTTTTTCAATATTTTAGTGTTAGTAATTAATAAATGTCTTTAGATGAAGGTGATGGTGCATTGCTCTGCTGATATAAATGTATCATTTGACCATAATATGACTGTTGTCTTGATAACCCGCGATCAAAACAATCTATGAACTGTTATCGCCATATAAATGTATATTCTGTATACATTTCACTATACTGATATTATATAATTTTGAAAGCTTGGTCATTGGACCTTAAGGGTTGTTATGATCAACTGTAATAAATCACTTTGAGCTTTGGATCCGGATGTTGACGCATTAAACATGAATATAGAATGACATACCCAACGATTCCTTTTTATTTGCTGTCATTTCGTTAAGATAAATGTTGAAAACAGAAAAATGGATGAATCCCAAATGAAAAATTTGACAGGAAACGTTTAGAAACAGAAGAGATGACGTCCTGAGCAGCAACCAATCAGAGTGCCGCTCCTCTCTTCTTCTCTTCAGCTGACTGGAACAACATAAACAAACGGGAAAGAACGAACTGCCAACTAGTGGCAGTAAATAATAACGCATGACCTGATCAGTAGAATAAATGCAAATGAATTCTGAAAATAATAAAATTAAATTAAAAATGTAAACATATATATATATATATATATATATATATATATATACACGAATGCTGGTTAGATTACTTCTGAATTGGAATCAGTTACTGACTAAACATGACCAAAATTGTAGTCAGTAACGTAATGAATAAGACAAATTAATCTGATTGCTTTTAGATTACTCTTGGATTACTCTTTCCTAATTCTTGTTTAATTGATGTAACATGCATTTGAGCAGGATAAGATGGTATCATTTTGACATTATGTTGCTTAAATGCATTAAAGAAAACATACTTAATCAGAATCAGAATGAGCTTTATTGTCAAGTGTTCTCACGTACACAAGGATTTGTTTTTTTGTTTTTGGTGATAGAAGAAACAAGTGCACACAGAACATCACAGTGAGACACATAATATAAAACAAGGTAAGAGTATAAATAGACAAACAAATAATAGGACATATAACAGAATGGTGTATGTACATGTGCAAGTGGTAATGTATGTGCAAGGTAGGGATATGTACAGTTAATGAATTAAATATGTGAATTTACATATGTACATGAGATATGTTTTTACATTATTGCATTATGGGGGAGTCCTGAGGCAGTTTAATTTTTCATGAGGGAAATGGCCTGAGGGTAAAAACTGTTCTTGTGCCTGGATGTCCTGGCGCTCAGTGCTCTGTAGCACCGGCCAGAGGGGAACAGTTCAAAGAGGGAGTGGGCAGGGTGTGTGGGATCCAGAGAGATTCTACCTGCACGTTTCCTCAATCTGGAGACGACAGATCTTGGAGGGTGGGGAGGGGGGCACCAATATTCCTCTCAGCAGTCCTGACTGTCCATTGTAGTTTACTTCTGTCTGATTTGGTGGCTGAACAAAACCAGATAATTATAGATGTACACAGGACAGACTCAATGACGGCCAAGTAGAACTATGTCAGCAGCTCCAGTGGCAGGTTGAACTTCCTCAGCTGGTGAAGGAAGTACAACCTCTGCTGAGTCTTCTTCACAATGGAGTCTATGTGGGTGTCACACTTCAGGTCCTGAGAGATGGTAGAGTCCAGGTACCTGAATGACTCCAGTGCTGCCACGGTCACCATCGCAGTGGGGTCTTTTGCAGTGCAGTCATTTGTGTACAAGGAGAAGAGCAGTGGAGAGAGAACGCATCCCTAAGGAGCACCAATGCTAATAGTAAGGGTCCCGGATGGGAGTTTCCCCAGTCTCACTAGCTGCTGCCTATCTGTCAGTAAGCTAGTGATCCATCGACAGATTGGGGTGGGTACGGAGAGCTGGGTCAGTTTGGTTGAGAGAAGATCAGGCATTATGGTATTGAAGGCTGAACTGAAGTCCACAAATAGGATCCTTGCATAAGTTCCAGGTCTGTCGAGGTGTTGCAGGATATAATGCAGTCCCATATTGACAGCATCATCCACCGACCTGTTTGCTTGGTAAGCAAACTGAAGGGGGTCCAACAGTGGTCCAGTGATGTCCTTCAGGTAGGTCAAAACCAGTCTCTCAAATTACTTCATGACCACAGACATGAGAGCGACAGGTCTGCAGTCATTAGGTCCTGTGATATTGGGTTTTTTGGGGACCGGAATGATGGTGGAGCATTTGAAGCAGCAGGGAATTTCACACTGCTCCAGTGATCTATTGAAGATCTGTGTGAAGATGGGGGCCAGTTGGTCAGCGCAGACTTTCAGACAGGCAGGTGAAACACCATCTGGGCCTGAAGCTTTCCTAGTCTTTTGTTTCTGAAATACCCAGCACACATCCTCCTCACAGATCATAAGTGCTGATTGAGTATCAAGGAGGGGGGTTGCAGGAGGTGTTGGTCTGTGTGTGAAGTGAAGATCAGAGCAGGGGAGGGGTGTGACGCTGGGCTTTTCAATCCTTCAACATTCAACATTCAATTTTTCCAACACTCAGTTCATCTGCCATTAATTGACTCTCTACAGAGCGAGGGGGAGGTGTCTTGTACTTGGTGATGCTTTTCAGGCCTTTCCACACAGATGCAGGATCGTTGGCTGAAAACTGGTTTTCAGATTTTCAGATTTGCTTCTTTAAGCCACTCTGATTTCCTTAGTCAGTGTTCCTGGCCTGGTTGTACAATATTTTATCCCCACTTCTGTAAGCATCCTTAATGGATCAAATCGATCAAAACATGATAATTGATATGTTTGTGTGTGTGTCTGTGTGTTTTACACGCTATTTGCCTGTTTCTGAGTGAATTGAAAAAGGCATTTAAAATGTTCTTACTCCAGCAATTTTGGCATTACAAGCACCATCCATGTGTGATCTCAAACGTTGTCACAAAAGCAAAAGCGCATTCATGTACATTTTTAAAGCAGAGTACAAAAGCAATTCATGAAATTAAAACTAACTGTACTGCACTAATGTAATTGGTTCAGCGTTTATGTATGGATTACCGCTCCATCTTCAGTGTAATTATAGCCTGGCTGATGGCTCATATCAGGTCTGTGTATGCAATTCCACAACCCTCCCCCCTTAAGAAAACACTTGAAGACTTACGGAACATTTATCAACTGTAAGCTGATTTAGTATAATTTTTTTAAAAATATTTAAAGGTCCACTCAGTAACTTTTGTCTTTGTGTCATGTTGGACTTACACTGACACCTAGTGGCTTGGATGCAGCATCATTTAAAATCATAATTAAAAAGGAAAAGTTTCAGATGCCATTGTAGAAATTTTGTATTCACAGTCAGCCATGATTACAGTAATCTATGAGTGAAAGTGTCAAATAACAGGACGGTTACTGAAGTTAAGCGAGTAGTATTCAGTTGGTCATGTGATTCAAACATAGCAACCCCCATGAGGGGACCCTCTCCATGTAGAATAAAACAGCTTTTATAAGGTTACTGATATGACTAGAGTCTTCATTTTAATGTGAGTGGTCATGATTTCCTACATATATTGCAAAATTACAAAACATGTCTTTAGGATTTAAATATTTTTAATGAGGAAATAATTACTGAGTGCAGAATTAGAGGAATAAATAAATTATGAACAATTTACTGCAGTTGCCTGATTAACATGTAATCACATAATCCATAGAAATGAGCTGTAATCTAATTACAGTTTTCATTTACATAGCTTTTTCCAAATGTAATCTAATTTCAAGTACTTGATTTTTGTAATCTGATTACATAATCCAGATTACATGTAATCCATTACCACCCAGCACTGTGTACATATATATATATATATATATTAGCTCTATAATAAAGTAACTTAAACAGCACTGCATTTACTTTGTTTGATTGTAATGAGAAAAACTCATATGAACTCATATGAGGAACCTGACCTCTGCTTTTACGATTATGTACATAATCCAATACTATTTAGCGGCTTGAACAAAAAACGATCAGCCCACGTATTTATTTTTACCATCTTCCCCCGGTTTCACGTTGCACGTAAAATTTAGCTGCGTTATTACCGGTTTATAACATGTGTGCAAGTGTTGTACTTATACCTGTTTAAATTTTGACAACAAAACCAGAGAATAATAAGTATCATGTAATCACGGGTTTCTTACATTGTCAGATTTTTTAATAAGCTTGTTTTTGTTACTTATGAGCATCTTGCTCCGTGTCTCTGGGAGAGGTGCAACTTTGCTGCTGCTGCTGCTTCTGCTGTTTCTACATCGCAAATCCACAGATTTGCACGGTGATGTCGGCGTAAATAAAACATCTTTCATGTACTGTAGCACTGGGACATGACACCGTTGTTTGCCAAATGTCGACAAGCTGTAACGCTACAATCTTCTTGCCGTTTGCCATCGATCTTCTCACCTAGGTACTCAGCGTCGCCTCTCCGGGGAGGAGACTGTTACTGCAGCTCTCAATGTTGCGCTGCTTGGTTTTAATTACATTATAATGTGTTTGTTTACGTATCATACGATACATATGGTATTGTATAGTGGCCGTCGTATCGTACGACCCTAATAAACAGTTCTTCTGCAATCACTAGTCTAGAAATAAACAAATAAAAACACAAAGGTCTATAAAACTGACAAATCTTTTGCTTTTTTATTTTGAAAACATGAGTATTTGATTTAGGGTCCTGGGTGTTGCTGCAATTCGCTGTTTCTCTCACAGTCTGACAGACATTGTTGCGAGATTGTTGTTGTATTAAACTCCTGGCTGTGGTTCAGAGTAGGCAGCCTTACAGTAAGAGCCATCTGTCTCTTTACAAACATCTCCAGGGACTGGACTCGCCTCTCCTGCTGCAGCCAGTACAGCATCTCAATACAGTCCCAGTGCATTTTCTCGCAGTAGGGACGACCCTGTGACACAACCAAAACAGCATGGATGATAATCTGTTTTTCTGGAGGCAGGTGACTGACGGAGGGCTTGTGAGCTGTGGAGCACTCACCTTATAGGTGATGATGTCATTGAAACGGGTTGTGATGTGGCCAGTGATCTCAGACAGCTCTTTGTTTACAGCTGAAATCTGAGTTTTAAGCTTCTCTCTCTGACTTGCCTCCTCCATTCTAGCTATGGATGAACCATTATAACCTGTGTGTGTATACAAGAGAACAACATAAGTAGAATCAATTCAGAAAATAAGCTATAATTGTTTAATTGTGTCTTTGTTAGAAATACTTCACAAACCAAAAGTGATTTATATAGCATTTCTTATATAAGAATCTTATATTTAGCATCTCTAAATATCTTATATAGACAATCCATGCCAAAAGCTCCCATACACGTTATACGTTGTTCAAAATGGAGTCAAAATTCAAGATCACGTGCCTCTTTTACCTTGTTGATAAAATCTGTTGGGGTCAGATGCCTCTTTCTCAAACTCTTCCAACTTAGACAGCAATAACTCCCTCTGCTGGATCAGCCAAGCAGCCTGCTCCCATGTAGCAATTGCCTTAAAGCACAAATACACACAAACAGTTGCATCAAGCAGGTGATCAACAATGATGGAAATCCAGGAGTAGTTTATCGTCTTTATTTTTTACCTCCTGCAGATGGTCTCTGAGAGCTGTATTTGAAGGCCATTTCTAGTCGCTGGCCCTCTGGCAGATAGAGGGCATTCCAGACCTTCTCCAGCCTGGCCTGCATCTGGTCTACATCCAACAGTCCAGCAGCTGGTCCTTCACTCTGATCTCCAGGACACACACACACTTCAGAACATCAGACTTCAGAACATTTCATAATAAGGGTGAATGTAAATATGAAGTACATGCAAAACTGTTCCACTGGAGTACGTAAATACTAACACAGTGTCCTAACCAAACACGATTTGTCTGTCCACACTTAAGGATAAAATTATGCGTGATGTGACACAATAACAGCCAATCAAGAGTTATTTGATGTTTAATGTACAATTATGAGGAGCGAAATTTTGGACCAATGAGATTCCGCAGTAGGCGTGGCTACCCAGAACAATGCCGCAAAAATAGAGTGTAACAGTGCCGCCCACTTTTTCAGCCATCTTGGTTCCAGAAGTATTTTTCCCATTCATGTCTTCCATAGGGATTGAATAAATAGGTGTGGTTGAGAAACAGATCAATGTTTATGTCCTTTTTTACTATAAATCTCTACTTTCACTTTCACATTCTTCTTTTGTTTTGGGAAATTCGCATTCTTCGTGCATTTGGCGACCTACTGGGCAGGGAGAAGAATTTATAGTAAAAAGGACTTAAAAATGTATTTGTTCCTCACCCACACCTATCATATTACTTCTGACAATATGGATTTAACCACTGGAGTCGTATGGATTACTTTTTTTTTTTTTTTTTTTTTTTTTTTTTTTTTTGCTGCATTTATGTGCTTTTTGGAGCTTCAAAGTTCTGGCAACCATTCACTTATATCGTGAGGACCTACAGAGCTGAAATATTCTTCTAAAAATATTTGTTTGTGTTCTGCAGAAGAAAGAAAGTCATACACATCTGAGATGATGGTGAGTAAATGATGAGAGAATTTTCATTAAAATCACTAAGAAGATCCATCTATTCAACCACATATGAAAGTGTTTTTAAATTGGAGTTTGCTTGTATAAACTACACATCTAAATGTCTTATGATCTGTCTGAGACTTACCAGAGCCTGGTGGTCTTCATGGCAGATGGAGTGGAGCTGTGATTTCTGAAAGATTCTCTCCTCCAGCAGTTTGCAAAGCTCTGACAGTGAGGTAGGAGTCCTTATGTATTCTCATAAGCAGAAGACTCTGATCTCATCTCCTCGGCCCTGTCTGAAAGAACTTTTGATTTCTTTGATGTCACTTTGATGTCAAAACATGTTAATTTCTGAACAAAGTACAAACCTTTCCACTTGTTAGCAGTGATGTCCAGGTGGACGAGAAGTGAGAGAGGTCTCAGAATTTTCTTGAAACGTTGCTGAACTTTTTGACTGTGGATCATCGTCTGGATGAGGTCCTCACATTTGGTGTGCTCCATCCAACACTTTAAGTGGGCAGTAAATCTATGTGTGCTTGTTATTTCTCCTGTCATTCTTAAACTAGTGATGCTTAGACATTATCTTAGAGAAATCTCCTGCAGTCTGTTTAGGTCTGCTATGTTAGACCTGACATATCTAGTAAGCAATTAATGTTTAACATATATTAAATAAGATTTGACATTATATATTTGAGCCATTAAAGTCAAGTCATGCCTTATTAAATAGTGTTGAAAAATCCAAATTATCTGCGATGAAAAGCAAATACAACATTTTGCAGTCAAAAAATACAAAGTAATAAAAAATAAACCTTTCAGGGCTTTAAAAAACACAAAAAGTTCACTCAGCAACATTTAAAAGGTGCAAAAATAAAAAATGTTCTTCCGTCTGAAACAGGTGCACCATAGTCTCTTATATAAAAATATTTTCACGTTTAAATCTGTGTATAAAATCGACAACTTCCTGACACTTTTGTGACTGTGATCTGATCTGACAACGTATTCGGATAAAAAAAAAAACCTCTTTACGATTTTGTTAGGTTCTACGGAAGCTCTGAACCGCAAGGTGGGAAAATTTTTTTTATATATATATATATATATATATATATATATATATATATATATATATATATATATATTCTTTCTTCAAAAAAACAAATTTTTTTCTCTCTTCAAAAATTTGTTTTACTCTCTCTTCAAAAAATTTTTTTTCTCTCCTCAAATTTTTTTTTCTCTCTTCCAAAAAATGCATGCAGTACCAACCTTGGCCACCAGGTGCCACTATCAGTAAACATGTAATCTTATGCTTTTAATTCTTCCTCTGTTGCTATATAGCTGAATAATACATTTATTATTTATTTAAGGGTTTGCAAACCTTAATCAAGACAAAAGCAGGTTACATATGTTTGATATGGCATTCGTTGTCGTGTAACAACTGGAGTTATTTTTTCCGTAAGTGCTCCTTGTGCGAGAGGCACACCCTGCCGTCAGATCAGCATAAGAGCTGCGTTTTCTGTCTGGGCCACACCCACGCAGAGACAGCTCTCGTGGAGACAGACTGTCCTCGCTGTGAGGGCATGAGTCTCAAGACACTTCGCTCACGAATCACCCTCGTTCTGAGGGACGATTCAGCCTCACGCACCCTCCCACCCACCTCTTCTCTGATACACAATGATTCACACGAGGAGGCACGGCGGGGCCGTGAGGTCAAGCAGGATGACTTTGAGGTGGTCCTCGTTGAGGCACACACACACCGCGAGCCCCTCAATCCCTATGAAGTGCATGTTTTCCGATATGCTATGGGTGAGACGAACTCCGGCCTTCTGAAAGAACAGGCGGCCTCGTCTCATTCAGCGGTTCTGACGCTGGGGGATAATAATGACAATGTCATGTCTCTCGCTGCATCAGGCAAGTGGTCAGTGGATGATGCTGCCCCCCCAGCGAGGATGAGGAACATGCAAGCGCCACTGACAGGGAGATGCTCCACATCCTTACAAGGGCAGTCGATGGAACCTGAACAGTCTCGCCTTGATGAATGGTTCCAGCAGTCCGAACGCCGTCAAATGGCAGTGTCCTGCAAATCTGCCCCATTTTTCCCGAAGTTCATAATGAATTGTCCTGGCACGTGCCCTTCTCGGCGTGTTCACGCAGTGATGCCATCCTCTCTAATGTGGATCACGGGGAAGAAAACGGTTATACCCATCTAACCCCTGTGGAGGAGGCGATAGCGGCACACCTCTGCCCAGCGAGTGACAGGCTGTGGAAATCACGGCCCATATATCCTTCCAAACCGTGTCAACAAACGTCCGCACTGGCGGGAAAAGCTTACTCAGCAGCAGGACAAGCTGGATCAGCACTCCAAGCAATGCCGGTGCTCCAGGTATTTCAAACCACACTGCACGCGCAGCAAAAGCACTACCTTTTGAAGCGGAAAGCAGAGCACACGGTTCCCTCTTAATTTCTTGTCCCAAAGAAAGATGGCGGGCTTCGGCCCATCCAGATTCTGAGACATTTAAATCGTGCACTCACAATGCACCCATTAAAAATGATTACTCAGAAACGGATCTTATTGCATGTACGCCCACACGATTGGTTTGCGTCGATAGATCTGAAGGATGCGTACTTTCATATCCAAATTGTACAACATCACAGGATGTTTTTGAGATTCGCATTCGAAGGAACAGAGTATCAATTCAAAGTCCTGCCCTTCGGACTGTCTCTGGCTCCTCGCACATTCACAAAGTGCATCGATGCAGTTCTCGCCCCCTCTGAGACTGAGCGGCATGTGCATCTTGAACTACCTCTATGATTGGCTCTTACTGGCGCAATCAGAGGCTCTGTTATGCCAGCCTGCCGCCTGAATTACGGTGTGGACCTACTGTCACACCAAGGGGTGATACCGGGCAAATGGAGACCTCATCCTCAAACTGTATTGAGGATTTGGGAAATATTCGGCAAAGCAGAAATCGATCTATTTGCCTCAGTGGGGAATGCCTACTGTCCCCTCTGGTAATCGAAGTCATAAGCCCCGCTGGGAGCGGACGCAATGGCACACAAATGGCCTGCGAAACGCAAATATGAATTTCCCCCGGTATGTCTGATTCACTCTGTCATATGCAAAGTCCGAGAGGACAAGGAAACGATTCTGTTGGTTGCGCTGAAATGGCCCAAACAGCCATGGTTTCCAGAAATGATAGAGATGCTATACAGCTCGCCATGGGAAATACCGCTGAGGAGGGATCTCCTCTCTCAGGTGCAAGGCACAATCTGGCATCCCCAGCCCCAGCTGTGGAACCTGCATGTGTGGCCCCTGAACGGAGCACGCTAAACATGCCAAAATGACACATTCAGTAATGAACACCCTTTTACAGGCCAGAGCGCCATCCACGAGACACATCTACATGCTAAAATGGAAGGTATTCACTGTCTCTCACATAGCAATGACCCAGTAAACTGCCCCATTCATGAAATTCTCATATTTCTTCAAGAGCAATTAGACGCAGGACTCACTCCGTCAACACTCAAAGTGTATGTGGCAATTATATCTGCGTATCACACACATGAAGCCGGTGCCTCTATAGGCAAGCAGGATTTAATCATAAAGTTCCTTAAAGGAGCAAGACGATTAAAACAACCTCGCCAGGCTACAGTCCCAAATTAGGACTTAACTTTAGTCCTAAAAGCTCTCGCAGGGCCCCCCTTTGAGCCTTTGGATTCCACATGATTTGCACATGCTCTCCGTTAAGACCGCACTACTACTGGCTCTGGCCTCAGTAAAGCAGGTCAGTGACCTGCATGCAGTTTGGCCCCAGCCTTTCAAAAGCCACTGTCAAACCCAGAAAAGGCTTCGGCGATCTGGAGAGCAAACAATGGCTGATGCTGTCTAACACTTGATCCTTCACATCCTGTGCCATGTCAGAGATGCACCAACCCACTGTGTTGTCAGAGAGTGGAATAGAATCAAGCTTAGAAGCCTTGGGACTTGTAAAATGTAAAATCTTTGATAGTATTATTATGCCTATTGCTCTGTACGGATGTGAAATTTGGGTCCACTCTGTCTAGCAGATTACTATAGACGGGACAAACACTCCATAGAATCCCTGCATACAGAATTCTGTAGAAACATTCTAAGAGTTCAGAGAAGAATGCCGGGCCGAACTAGGCAGATACCCCCTAATTATACATATTGATAAACGATCCCTCAAATTTTGGACGCACCTAAATTCAAGTTCCCCTAACACACTGCAACATGAAGCCCTTAAAACCCAAGAGTTGAAGCTTAAAACCAGTCCCTTTTGTCAGCTGGCTCTGAAACTCACAAACCCACTAACAACTAACAAACACCAGTTTCAGACCAGCACTGCTGAATAAAACCAAATCAGAATAAACCAAATAATCAAAGAAAGCAAAAATTCATATTTGGACCACTGGGAAAATGAAAGTAAAAACCAAAGTAAATTGGAATGTTATCGGGCCCTAAACAGAAAGTATAATCTAGCAGAACATCTCCACACTGTAATAGATCCAAAACAGAGATGGATTCTCACCAAATACAGGCTCAATGATCACAGTCTGGCCATAGAAAAAGGCAGACAGAGACAAACATGGCTTCCAAAGGAAGAATGAGTCTGTGCTCACAGTGACACTGGTGAGGTCGAGACAGATACACACTTTCTCCTTCACTGTGAAAAATTTACAGAGGTGAGAGAGAAATACCTTGACAAACTCTCAAACCTCATTCCACAGTTTTCCAGTTCAGCAGAAACAGATCAAATGCAGGTGTTACTGGGGGAGGAGAATCATGCATCAGTAGCAGCAAAATTCATTTTTGAAATACACACCCTCAGAAACCAATTACTGCCTTAATGTACTTCAGTCACAGTATTTTATATATATATATATATATATATATATATATATATATATATATTATATATATATTATGTTCATAATGTCTTGTTAAATGCTTATTTTATTTTATATTGTAAAGTGTATATTGTTATTATAGTTTTTATTTTATTCATTACCTGGCACCTTATTTTATTTCTGTTGTTTTATTATAATTATTTGTCTTGTCATTATCTGTTTCATGTATTAATGCTTTGGCAATATTGTATGTAAACACAATCATGCTAATTAAGTACTTTAAATTGAAATTGAATTGAGAGAGAGTGAGAGAGAGAGAGACTGTTCACACACACACACACACACACACACACACACACACACACACACACAAATAAGCAGCATTGACATGTAGCATAATTTATGTTAGTTCAGTCAAATAAAATGTAAAATCCCAGGCCGATTTCTCTTCCCAGTCCGCCCCTGCTGCTCAGGAAGCCTCGGGAGCTGAAACTCGGTTATGGTAAGGGCCGTTACATTTCTGACACACGCTCAAAGCGGTTGACCAATCACAACAGACTGGGCCAGCTGACCAATCAGAGCAGACTGGGCTTTTCGGAAAGGGGGGCTTAAAAGAGACAGGAGCTACAACAGAGCGTTTCAAGACAGAGGGTGAAAAGAGGTGCTGCAGCAATGTACAGTATGAGAAAAATCATGTGTTTTTTGAACATTAAAGCATGTAAACCTATTCTAGTAGACCCCCAAAATAAAATTATCCTGTAAATGAGCATAATATGGGCTCTTTAAATGAATGGGAGGAATTGGAATGCTCAACCAAGGAGCTCTGAGCACACAACAGTCAACGGATGTACAAAGAAACTCCCACCTTAAAGTTAAAAGAGCCAATCACCTTTTAGATACAGTCATCATCTGTCAATCAACTCTAGAACGCGCATGCGCATTAGCTATACAAGCCGGGAAACTTGTGTTTGCGTTACGCCATATAAAAATGCAGCTCTCACCTAGATCCATCAATGCCACAGGGAGCTCTCTCACACAATCCGTCAACGCAAAACACAGCTCTCACATGTGATCTGTCAATCCGTGCATCTTATCACGTGGCTTGCTGTGCGTGACACCGCAGAGACTCCCAGCACGTGGAGGCTCATGCTACTCTCTGCGATCCACACACAACTTACCACATGCCCCATTGAGAGCGAGAACCACTAATCGTGACCACGAGGAGGTTACCCCATGTGACTCTAACCTCCCATGCAACTGGGCCAATTTGGTTGTTTAGGAGACCTGGCTGGAGTTACTCAGCACACCCTGGATTTGAACTCGCGACTTCAGGGGTGGTAGTCAGTGGCAATGCTCGCTGAGCTACCCAGGCCCCCTAGTCAAAAGGTTATTAACCCTGGATGAAATCCCACGATGAGAGCTGCCTGTGACGGTGAGAGGTTAAGTAGCCGAATTCAGTCTTCTGTGACGGTGAGAGGTTAAACAGCCGAATTCAGCCTTCTGTGACGGTGGCAGGTCTCCCTGAACTAAAGTTGGTTAGCAGTTAATTTCTAAAGATTTTACCCCTTCTCCACAAAACGTATACACCACCTAGTGAAAAAAGAAATGAACTGCTGTTTAATGTCTAACCAACTTTATTGCATGTATACGACATAAGAATACAGCTAAAGAATAGACTTTTTAAATAAGTAATTGCCCGAGGTTTGCATTTTTATTGTGATATTTAGTCAATGTTTCCAGTTTGGAGATAGACACGCCATTTCTCCCCAAATGGCACACAAAGACTATCAAACTTCAAGCATAATCAGTCTGAAAGCAATTTAATAATTGAATTGCATTGTGACAGTTTCTTACACATATGTCAGTTGCTTCACACATAATAAACGCTCTGGCAGGTTGTGGATGGTTCACAGGCAGTGCATGTATGAAATGAAACACACCACTTCCGTTTACATTAGCCCCTGTCATCCGGAAGGGTGGTACCTGTTCAACTTCTGCAAATACTCTTCTGTCGCCTCATGCCAGCTCAATCAAAAACAACATGGATATGAGAGAGACTCCCAGTAGAGCGCTGCGATCAACCCGACCGTGAACGTTTGATCTTTTCTTCTTCTGTTGAGGACATAAAAGACGCGAATCAGTATTCTCACCTGGATCTATGCGCCCGTCAGGTAACGCTGGTTTCACGGAGCCAGTCTCGGGAACAAGTTATCTTAAGTAAGTTGTTTAATCCGTTTGCATCAGATATAACGCGTGAAATCTTGAAAGTTTGCGCCTCTGTGTCTGTTTAGGTATATGTCTAATATATATATATATATATATATATATATATATATATATATTATTATTTTTTAATTATTATTATTATTTTTATTTTATTTTTTATTTTTTTTTGTTGCTCTGGGCGCTTTATTTAATATGTTATTTATAGGCAGGTGGGAATTTTAGTACCAAACTCGTTCTTGCGCAAAAAGTTAGGCGCAACGCAACGTATGGAACAGTGCGCAGGTGTCTCGAGACGCGTTCTTTTAAAGTTCCGTTCACACCGACAACGTTTTTGTTTGACTGTGGCTCCGCGTCCAGCTGTTTGTTTGATTTTCAGGTCTCGCGCCGTGTCAGAAAATAACGTAAACTTTTTAAAGCTTGTCTCGAGACACCTGCTTTCTGTTATGTGCGTTGCGTCTAACTTTTCAGCGCAAGGACAAGTTCGGTTTGAACGGCGAGACGCAGCGCAACGGTTAAATACGTCCGTCTCGCGCATGGTTACATAGAAAAATGATTGGGAAACAGCGCGGACGGACGCAAAAACAAGTTCGGTGTGAACGGCCCACAACTTCAACAGTAACGTCAGCAACAGACAATGGATAAAAAAATAAAATAAAAATTACTCTGCTCTTTTGGTTTTCTTTTGTTATGTCTTTGGTTCTAACTTGTACTTTGTTTTCACAAATAAATAGAATAGCAATAATAATCAAAACCCAGAACATTAGTCTTTATATTCAGTATGGATCTCAAAGAATCCCAAACATTATGATGTACAGCAAATTCCTCATATATGACTTTGAAGGAACTAAACACTTTTTATTTATCACCTACTTCTCCAGCTTGACTCAAAATCAACGTAAAATTGTATCATTTGGTCAGTGTTGTTCCTCTTATAAACACACAATGAATGAATTTGCTAGTATTTAGCCTAGAAGAACTTCCTTCATGGGAGTGCAGTGACAAGACACTTTTTTTAACACTCATTCAAGAAGTCTCATGACTGTTGGCATAATGTTAAGTCAGAACAGAAGATGCGTCCCACGAGGTTTCACAGCCCATTTTTCATTTTTGAGAAAAATCAAACCCAGAAAAGCTGTCACAAAAATATATCCTCCTCCCCCTCCCCTCATCACTGAATAGACAGCAATACTGGTAGTGTTCACGTTTTGCTGTCATGGTGCTCAGTCATGTTGTCATTTATTTACAAAGGTAACATGACCTCTCCGCCGCTGAGCTTTTTTTAAAACTGAATACCTGCATGCTTTCTGTTTTCCCACGAACACCTGCTTTGATAGCAGTGATTCGATGACTTGGCAGAGGCCTGGAGGCTCACGTCTTGTTCCATTTATCATTGCACTGCTTTTGTGCAGAAGATTTATTCAACCTTTTGCCCTGATTCTGGGTTGAGGATGCTTTTATTAAGCATTGAAACCTATAACTATAGTTTTTCTCAACCTTCATCAACACCAAAACAGGAAAGTGTTCCATCTACCTCAGAAAATACTGGATATCATTTAGCATTATCAGTAATATTATGTAGTAAAAACAATCAATAGTTATGCATGAAAACCAGATGGGATGTTTAATAAAAGTAATTTGCAGTTGTGCATGGTCAAATTTAATTATCAAAGCTTAACAATATCACTTATGAGTGAACAAAGCCCAACACTTGCCTGTTTTGTTTTCTTTTCTTAAACGAACTGATCAGAGATTAAAAGCCTTGCAATAAAAAAAAAAGGGATTTTTGCTGCTTGTTCAGTTTACTCAATTCAAATGAACTAAAGCATTACAATTGATTTCATTGCGTTCTATTTATTTAAATTCATACAATTGAAGTTTCCTTAGTTAATCCATTTGAGTTGGGACTACATGAATACTTTTTGTGGTGTTAATGTTGCATTTAGGAAACTGGGCCAGGGATTTCCATTTCCCTGCATGATTTGAATGGGACTCGATAGGGGTATACATGTTAAAATTAAGTCTTATTTTATGTGTTTTTGTGCAAGATGAATATAGGGGTGTACTTGTTAGTCTTTAATTTTTAATACTGAGGTTTAGAAGAGTTTCTGTCATGTTGGAGTTTTGGGGGTTACCATTATGGTGAAAAGTGGTGCTTGAGCTAACGATGAGGACAGGTAGATGTCACACATGAAATTGATTGCTTGGTTCATTGAGCAATTTCTGTGTTAACCATAGTATAGTATAAACTACACTCTGTAGTACTTCCAACCAGTATGTATTTAGCATGCTGACTTTCACTGTTTAGTACATAAAAAATGAAAAGAGATTTATTTGAGTTGCATTGCACATCTCATTTTGTTGGGTTTACCATCCATCCATTCATCCATCTTCTATAGCCGCTTGTCTTATGTATGGTCACGGGTAGTGCTGGTGCCTACCCCAGCTGTCTAGGGCCAAAAGCAGGGAAATACCCTGGACAGGTGGCCTGTGTTGGATTTACCCAATTCAACACATTTATTTTTACAAAGTGTTTGTGTTGGGATTACAAAGTAATTAAAAAAAATTATTTTCAAACATGTGGAACCACTGTTTTATAGGTTTACAAAGCAAAATCTTTCTAAGTACACCCTGGGGCACATGTATCCCTGTTTAGGAAATCACTGGACTAGATTGTTAGTTTTTAGCTCAGCCACCCCAACACATCTCTTTGGTTGCGTAAACTTTGCTGATTCAGATTGTATTTATGTGCCTTTCTAGTAGTATCTCCCAAACTGCAACATGCAACTTTCATTCCTCTTTTTGCTCTAGAAATAGCTCACCCTTCCAAGATCAACAGGCTACCAAAAGAATAGGGTTCACCATTACCACCTCCTCCGGCCCCCTCATTTTCCAGCGTCATGAGTGTTCAACCACGGAGGATCCGTCTGAAGCCATGGCTGCTGGCACAGGTGAACTGGATAAGAATCTTATTGATGACACCAAAAAACAGCTCACAATAAAAACCATAGAATAGTTTAAACCGTGATTGTCTGTTTTAAGTAAAATAACTTTTGTCCTTTTGAAGTGGACAGTACAAATTTGTCAGATTTATTGTTGGAACACTTTAAATGATCTTCATCTATTCATCAGTGCGGATCCTTAATCAAACAACCAGATGCCACCTTGCTTTCATCCATCTAGCACTACCAGAAATCATAATGTAATCTATAATTAATATTCTAATCCATTATATCCATTGTTTCTATTAAAATCTTCTTCGCACCATTTACGTTTGGTGTGAAAGGCCTAAAAATGGAGGGAAAACTTAGAGGAAGTTCATTTTAAATCTTTGCAGTGCACAATGGGCTTGTTCTAAATTAGTAATCATTTCTCACTCTACCAGATTAACAGTGGGAAATACCCTGGATTGCATTGGCTTAATCAAGAGCACAGGCTGTTCCGGATCCCATGGAGACATGCCACCCGCCATATGCCAACACTGGAAGAGGAGAACACTATATTTAAGGTAAATATTGTAATTGGTTTTTATTTTGTGGTTAGCGCAAAATTTTTATACAAATTTTTAGGGTATTTAGGTAATGTATTTTCTTACAGGGCCACTTTTTTATTTTTATATTTTTATGCCTGGATCCTTACAGGGGCTGTCAAAAACCCCTCTATATTTCTGGCTCTTCTAAAGTTAGCACTGTCGTTTAGGGGGAATTCTTTGGTTCTTTTAGATTTGGGAGGCACTGAAACACCTAGCAGTTTCACTTTTCAGTATTTATTTATCTATTATTAGCAATAAAATAAAGGTATTGACGATGCAAACTAGGGTGATTAACCTTTAGTTCACTGTGCGCTCATGTCCTTATAAGACCTGTTAAAAATATTGTTAAAAACAGTTTTAAATCATGTCTGTTGCAGAACATTGAGTGCTTTCAATATATAGCTTTATTTAAAAGTCCTAGTGATAGTTTGGAGGATAAGCTTTTCAGTAGAACTTTTCTAACCACGCTTGGAGAACTAAAAATGGAGCGAGTTTCAGTTCCACTTGACTTCATTGCTGTGAGGTTATAAGTAAGAGGAAGTCATGAAAAGTTTAGAGCCGTGTGGCTAAAGACCCCATGACATCAAAATGAAAGTTTTGTAGAAGATATGCGCTTTAAATTTTATTATAAATGTCATCTAGGAAAACTGGCTTATCTTGGACTACAAAGATTTTGGTCCAATCAGATGCTCTTTTGAATGAGAATGTCTCTCCTCCTAATACCACCTGCAGACGACTAGCAAGTAAGCAAATCATGGTTACATGCTATGATGTAACTAATTTTTAATTAAATGTGACTAATTAAAAATCAAATTAAATGAAATTTTATTAAGGAAAAAAAAAAAGGACGAGCCCTTCGATATGTCCCGTCCAGACTTGTCAAGCGATTTCATGGGGTCTTTAAAGTTAAAGTATGTAACTTTTTCAGTGTTAAAATACGTTCTTCTTTCCCAGCTTAATACGCAGAGACAACTATAAGCAAGCCATTCATAGGTAAATTTTCTCAAAACAGTAAACACTGTCTCTGTGTCGCTATGAAAATTCCTGTTTGTTTAGAGTGACTCGCTTAGACCCGCCTCAACAACATTACTCAACCAGTGGTGTGAGTTGGGGGACTATCTGACTGTTTGAACAGCTGAAGGTGAGGGCCATATTCAGAAAGCTGTTTTGAAACCATTGTTTATTTTTGCAATTCCATTCAGTGGCGCTAGTGTCGCAGAAATTTCAGCTTTAAGGCTGGGCACGGTGGCTTTGGAACATACAAATGGTCAAAATGTCTTTCATTGTAGTTATGCTTTTTAGTCCCTTTTATTAATTTTGCTCTCTGCAGGCTTGGGCTCTGGAGACAGGAAAGTATCAGGAGGGAGTGGACGAGCCAGATCCAGCCAAATGGAAAGCCAACCTCCGCTGTGCACTAAACAAAAGCCGAGAATTCAGTCTCCACTATGATGGCACTAAGGACACCCCCGTCCTGCCCTATAAGATCTATGAGGTGTGCGACCAGTCTGTCAATGGAGGTATGGACTGGGAATGTGTGCCTTCAAGCCATTAACATGGCATACAGTACACCTCTTAAACTGTAAATTGGCTCCAAAATCAAAGTAGTTTTGTTTTAATTGTGCTGTATTGAAGCAATTTACATTTTTGGTGGTTGTTGTACTACCACTAATGACCTGCAAGTGAATTTCCAAAATGTAATATTGCAGGGGAAGAATCATTTTTATTCATGGGGATTGAATGAATTAGTACCATTCATCTGACTGAGCAGAAAAAGTATAACCCAACCATAAACTTACCCCTAAACCTAACCAATCAGGTAGCGCTTTCCACATAAATATGAATGAGTGTTCCCCTACTATCCCAAGTTTAAAAAAATTAAACTGCAAGCTGCAGAACTTGCAAACGGCCTGCAAGCTGCAGAACTTGCAGATATAATTTTTAACTTTTGAAAGGGTTATTTGCCCACATTTTCTACAAGGGGAAATTGAGTTCAGACAATACAAATTTTCTCTTTTGTTGATTTTAGATGCAGGAGAGGACGAGGAAGAGGAGGTAAATGTTAATAGCTCGATTTACTGCAGGTCAACAGAATTAAATCCATTGTAAAATGCTGACTTCATATACTAATTGATTAACTTTTTATTTCAGCTGCCAAACTTTGTCAACCTCTCCATTGGTAAGATTTCATTTGGTTGGATTTTGTACTTCTGAATACCAATATCTTTTTGCTTTAGCACTCGATAGCTCTGTTCCAAAACCTAGTGAGCTGCCTACATAGGCAGTTACCTTCTAAGGCAACATCCTAACTGAAATCATTGTAGGCAGCCCTCCTCATGTGAAGCTTGATTCATGACAATTGACTTCAATAGAGTTTGACGTTACCATGTTGCTATGTTAACAACACAAACATTGAGTAAAATGGGCCATTTTGTATAATATTTTACTTTTTTGTTATAAGTGCTTTTTAGTATTGAATGAATTCTATGCATACTTAAAATTGTTATTTCTCTCAATTCGTCGGCTATTTTAGATTGCCTTTTTTACAAAAGATACATGTGATGCTGCCTAACATTATGTAAGCGACTGGCGAAATGAAGACATCTTAGAATGCTGCAGGATTATGGCTACAGTATACATGGTATTTTCGCATTCACACACTCAGTTTATTAAAAGTATACTCTTTAGAACTTTTTGATATGCATTACGACTGCTTGTCATACTCTTTAAACAGTCGACAACACCAGGCGCAAATGCGGACGATGTGCAATGACACGGACTGTCTGCATGTCTACAAAAACTAAGCCGCACACAGACAGTCCGAGCGTACTGTGCAGATGACGAAATCTGAGTCACAAGTACTGTGTGCGAGAAATACCGTCACGTGGAAAACTGAAGTATACTTTTGGTGTGCATAAGTCCTCCAGGGAAGTTTGGACTTCCATAGTTGGAGATTGAAATACGATGTGATGTGCGTTCAAGTGATTTTAGTCAGAAACAATGGACCCGTTTTGCAATTTCATATTTCTTTTAAATCTTTTTCCACTTACTTGCAAAGACCGGAAGCTTTTTAGCACCAGCGCAACTAAATGAAGAGCTAGGCTGTGCATTAGGTGTGTAAATAAAACCTCTTCAACCTGCCGACGGGTCCAAAAGGGGGCGCTATGTCACGAAAAAAGTTTACAATAAACGTTAAAATCCCTGGATACGTGAGTCAGACATATGTGGTATCCTCTGAAAGCTTAGAATCTGAACTTTTCATAGATAAACATCACTTCTGCATTTGTTACATTTATTAACAAAATAAGGCCTGAAAATATCCGTGTCACAAATAAGTGCCACCTAGAAGTATATTAATATAACATATATCAAATGAATGCTCTCATTCTCAGGAATGCGTCTGTAAAAAAAAAAAAAGAATCACAAAGTGAAATGTGATACAAGCAAATACAAACTTCTCTTTTATGTGCCGATTACTGCTGCTGTAAGCCCCAAATAGCTACAAACTTTATATCTGCTTTTACTTTAGGCAGTTTTCTACAAAATGAGCCATTTTTACTTGTCTGTGAACTTGCTTGTGTGAATAATCCAATGTTATATCTTAGATGTCCAGAACAAAACATGCAGTCTGTTGATGATAAAATGTTAAATATCATTGCAAAGCAGAGGATCTCCACTTTCTAATGACACTTAGACTGTGCTTCTAGTCCACTCAGTTAGACTGAATGTCTATGGCGAGCACATCTGTGAGGGCTAAAATGCGTTAGAGCGCTACCTACATTTTATATCTGCATATTGTGATGGATAGGTAATGAGAGGAAAAATACAATTCTAGTACTTGCTGCCGTCTAGTGGAATAAAATAAGACATTTTGGTGGGAGATGCCCCAGAGTTAAAGAGGTTTATGCTTTGTCTATCTATTTTATCATTCTTGTGCGGCATCAAATAATGATGGGAAATTTAGTTTTGTTGCACAAGCCTGTCGCTCAATAAACCAGCTGAATAAGGGGCATGGGTAGCTTAGCGAGTATTGACGCTGACTACCACCCCTGGAGTCGTGAGTTCAAATCCAGGGCATGCTGAGTGACTCCAGCCAGGTCTCCTAAGCAACCAAATTGGCCCGGTTGCTAGGGAGGGTAGAGTCACGTGGGGTAACCTCCTCGTGGTCGTGTTAAGTGGTTCTCGCTCTCAATGGGGTGCGTGGTAAGTTGTGCGTGGATCACGGAGAGTAGCATGAGCCTCCACATGGAGTCTCCGCGGTGACATGCACAGCGAGCCACATGAGATGTGCAGATTGACGTTCTCAGAAGCAGAGGCAACGGAGACTTGTCCTCCACCACGAGGACCTACTAAGTAGTGGGAATTGGGCATTCCAAATTGAGAGAAAAGGGGATAAAATAAATAAACCAGCTGAATGGGTCTTTTTTTTTTATTGCAAGCATTTTTCTTCATTAACAGTACAAAAACTATATACAAACTAAACTGCACAGTTAAATTCCACAAGTAAAACTGAGTTATTAACAATAACAATTTGCTTCTGCCATGATTCTTAAATCGACACGTCCCCAACATGGAATGTCTGGGATCAAATAAAATCCAGAGTTTCCCACTCATCATTATGAATTCTTGTTGGTGTTCATCTGCGCTCATCCTGTAAATACGATCATTCTGACATGACCTGAATGGACCATTAGGCCTTTATGCTTTCTACCTACCAGCCTTTATGTTGGGAGCACTATGGTGCCTTAAAATGCTGCCTATATAGGAAACTCACTAGGTTTTGGATCACAGCTAAAATGTAGTTGAATACTATGTATATTTTGGATTTAAATTGGATTTAGTAACTAACCTATTCTTTTTGCGCTGTATGTATGTTGCTTATTTTAACAACAGATCCGAGAGCTGGTGAACCTCCCAGTTACCCTGCATACCCTCCTAGAGTTGATGTTCCATTCACCTCTCCTATTGGCGACAGCTTTAATCCCACTCATCATAACCCTCCAATGAACATTTTAGAAGTAGTCCATAATAACACAAATGGAGGTGCTCCTATGACCACTCATCTTACCCAGCCTGGTAATGCCCCTCATGAATTTCCCAGTCATGGTCCAGTCAAAGTGGAGCAGGGGACATATCCTGTTCATGGTGGAGGACTTCTGAATGATTTGGGAATGGAGACTGGAGTCATACCCCCTTCTGTCCTTCAAGATGTAGTTTCTCATTCTGTTGGCCCTCCAGCCATAGTGGACAGCCCAATGCAAGAGGTGCCAGCCCAAGTGGAAAACCAGATCCATCCCTGTATCTCTGAATTGCTGAGCAGTCCTCACATGTTGCCCTGTAAGCCTCTAATCCCTTTTGCAATCACAATTATTGCCATCCTGGATTAACAACGCAATTTATTTTGGATGAAAACATACTTAAATCTCATAAACAACCTAGTCCCACCCATCTATTTTCAGTAATGTTGATGTTAAATGACCAAGAGGTGTGTATGGAGTCACTATAACCAGGCTTTACTCACGCTTAGCTATCAGTGCACACCTTAGCTGTGTTAATGTGAGAATCTGGAGTGGTAGTCTGTTATTAAAGGGATCGTTCACTGAAACATGAAAATTCTGTCATCATTTACTCAATCATGTCATTCCAAACCTTTTTTTTTTTCTATTAATGTTTTCTTTTG
This sequence comes from Myxocyprinus asiaticus, assembly GCF_019703515.2. Lineage (NCBI taxonomy): Eukaryota > Metazoa > Chordata > Actinopteri > Cypriniformes > Catostomidae > Myxocyprinus > Myxocyprinus asiaticus. The sequence continues at coordinate 19,562,885 of NC_059388.1, forward strand.
TTGGAACAACAATGGAGATGTTTAGCAGAATGTATGAGCTGCTCTACTCCAAACAGTAACAGTGGATGGGGACCAGGGACTGTCATGTTCCACAAAGGACAATAAAAGCACCATTAAAGCATTATAAAGCGTTATTTTCCAAGTCTTCTGAAGCCAGACAATAGCTTTGTGTTAGAAACTGGCTAAAAGTAATTATTCTTCGAAAATCTTGCATTACAGCCAAGGTAAAGTGCAGCTTGGAGATTCTGCAATAAATGACTATTGTTTGTCTCATGGAAGACAAAGTGATATTGTTTTGGGACAACATAAGGGTGAGTAAATGATGACAGTTTTCAATTTTGGGTGAAGTATTCCTGTAATTCTGTTTTTCCCCTTTCTTTTGTCATCTCTAGTAACTGATCTTGATATCAAGTTCCAGTACAGAGGTCGGATAGCTGGTTCTTTGACTGTCAGTAACCCTCAGGGTTGTAGACTTTACTACGGTAACCTGGCACCCACTCCAGAGCAAGTGGAGTTGTTCGGTCCAGTCACACTGCACCAGGTGCTGTTTCCCGGAACCGTTGAGATCCAAAATGAAAAGCAGAGGTTCTACACTGATCATCTGCTGGACGTGATGGATCGAGGGCTGATTTTGGAGATCAGGGGACAAGATATATATGCCATCAGGTTGTGCCAGTGTAAAGTGTTCTGGTCTGGGCCAGGTGTACTCGAGCAGGGTCCGCCCAATCCAATGGAGCGGGAAAAGAAGATCAGGGTGTTCAGTCTGAATAACTTCCTCCAAGGTGAGTGAAATCTATCTTTTCCTGCCTTGGATTATTACGGTTTCCAATCGTAGGCAATGACGTAATGTGTGTTCAAATTTTGGTCTGAAAAAAGACCATGTTTTGGGCAATTTCATATTTTTTTAAAATCTCTTTCACTTCCCGATAAAGACAGGAAATGTTTTTAGCGCTAGTGCAACAAAATGAAGAGAAAGGATGTGCTTTAGGTGTGTAATTGGTGCATTCTTGTGCTGTCATACAGAATGATGGGAAATGGAGTTTTGGAACAAAGTTGCCACACAGGCCAGTAGAAGCTGTTCACAATGAGTGCATTAGTGCATCTGTCTGCACAAGATGGTCTTTGTCTTTGTCTGTTTTTTCTTTTAAACTGTTATTTTCAGCATCTCGCACAGTAGTGCCACCTTTCGAGACACCTGCATTCTGTTCTATTCATTGCGCCGCAAAAATAATCAGTCATATTTTATGGTAATCTTAATCACTTCATAAAGTTACTAAATGGTATCATACACATTCACACAATTTATTGGGATTAATATAAAAAAAGCATCTTTCATGATTTTTTAGCGCAAGAACGTACTCGGGTTGAACAGCCCCTTATAAATCAGCAAGATTTTATGGTAAGCTTAATCACTTTATAAAATTACTAAATTGTACCATACACATGTCACACAATTAATTGGAATTCATTTAAAAAAAGTATCTGCCATCATTTTTAGTGCAAGAACATGTTTGGCTTGAGCAGCCCCTTATAAATCAGCTAAATCGGTAATATTTTATGGTGAGCTTTATCACTTCATAATGTTACTAAATTGTACCATACACATTAACACTTGCAATTTATTGGGATTAATATAAAAAAAGCAGCTGATGATTTTTTTTTTTTTTTTTGCTGTTATTTGACACACTCTCCAATTAGGAAAGTCAGAGCTCATTTCAAAAATTCAATTATTACAACATGATTTGAAGGCAGCAATTGATTACAGTGATCAAACTTTGTTTTTATTAAGAATTTCTCATACTGAAATGCTGTGTATTTTTGGCAGGTCTTATCACGTATCAGAAGGGGGAGGCGCCCACTCCACCTCCCTTTGAGATCTACTTCTGCTTTGGTGAGGACTGGCCGGATAGAAAGCCCAAAGAAAAGAAGCTCATCATTGTCCAGGTGTGGAGATGAGATTAACCTTGAAACCCACTTTTATCAATTTAAAGGTATAATTCTCCCAACAATCTGGGAGAATTTTTATCTGTGGAACCCAAAAGTAAATGTTAGGGTAAACGACAGCCTCAGTCACCATACACGGATCAGCCACAACATTAAAACCACCTGCCTAATATCATGTAGGTCCCCCTCGTGCCACCTAAACAGCTCTGACCCATCGAGGCATGGACTCCACAAGACCACTGAAGGTGTCCTGTGATATCTGGCACCAAGACGTTAGCAGAAGATCCTTTAAGTCCTGTAAGTTGCGAGGTGGGGCCTCTAGGGATCGACTTGTTGGTCCAGAACATTCCATAGATGCTCAATCGGATTAAGATATGGGGAATTTGGAGGCCAAGTCAACACCTTGAACTATTTGTCATGTTCCTCAAACCATTCCTGAACAATTTTTGGAGTGTGGCGGGGTGCATTATTCTGCTGAAAGTGGCCACTGCCATCAGGGAATACCGTTGCCATGAAGGGGTGGATGTGGTCTGCAACAATCTTTAGGTAGGTGGTACGTGGTATGTGTCAGAGTAACATCCACACAAATGCCAAGACCCAAGGTTTCTCAGCAGAACAGAGCATCACACGCCAGCCTTCCTTCATACTATGGTGCATCCTGCTGCTTCCCCAGGTAAACGACGCACACGGCCTTTCACATGATCTAAAAGAATATGTGATTTATCAGACCAGGCCACCTTCTTCCATTGCTCCATGGTCCAATTCTAATGCTCACGTGCCCATTGTAGACACTTTCGGAGGTGGACAGGGGTAAGCATGGCTATGCAGCCCCATATGCAGCAAGCTGCGATGCACTGTGTGTTCTGACACCTTTCTATCATGGAGAGCATTACGTTTTTCAGCAATTTGTGGTACAGTAGCTCTTCTAGCAATCACAATTTGGCCCTTGTCAAAGTTGCTAAGATCCTTACACTTGCCCATTTTTCCTGTTTCCAACATATGAAATTCAAGAACTGACTGTTCACTTGCTGCCTAATATATTCCACCCCTTGACAGGTGCCATTGTAACAAGATAATGAATGTTATTCACTTCACCTGTCAGTGGTTTTAATGTTGTGGCTGATAAGTGTATGCTCTTACCATGCTTTCATTCTTTGTCTCTTTTCAGGTTGTTCCAGTGGTCGCAAGAATCCTGACTGAGATGTTTTCAGGCGAGCTCTCCTGGTCTACAGACAGCATTCGGCTCCAGATCTCCAACCCCGACTTGAAAGACCAGACGGTGGAGCAATTCAAAGAGCTCCATAGACTGTTGCAGAGCCAAAATGCTCATGCCACCTGGGCTCAGAACATCCACTAACTGGGGCTTCACCCAGAGATCATTACTTAAAGCTTCTCTACTGAAAGTTGAAACCGTTTCAGCTATTTCCACGACCAACAGTCTTATTACACGGCATTGAACCGATCTAGAGAAAAGTTGGTGTAATGCCTGCTCTTTGAACACTTGTGTATATATAGGTGCCCTCACTGCTGCCTTAATGAAAACATAGCCAAAATAATTTCCATTGGAGAACCCTTGATGTCTCATGGATTTTCCTTCATGAACTATTTTTGTTGTTTTCTCTGTAAACTGGTCTTTTAAATATTTCAATAAATACCAATGCAGTATTTTTAATAGTCACAGGCATGATCTCAGGTTGCTTCTGTATGATTACTTTGCCTTTTTCAGTCCCATTAAATCAGAATTGTGCATTTTAGTCCACTTGAGGCCATCTATATGCCAGTGCACTCCTAGCTGACAACACTATCGTTACCCAGAGATATATATATATATATATATGCACTTAAAATATACAGTCTCTTGCAAGAAAAAGGATACAAAAATATTGATGACTTATCTTGCTCTGCACAGAGTTTTGTCCAATCAAATGCTCTCTAGTATGAGAATGTCCCTGCTACCTAATAGCTAGTTCATGTCTCTTGGTTGTGGTGTCACAAAAGCATTAAAAGGGGGGAGGGGACATATATCAGTATGTCCTGCCCAAACTAAAGTGTTTAATGTGAAATCACACTAGTTTTGTGCACAAATCTGACCATGTTGTACCTTGAAATAAGCTGTGTCACGCGAAGTTTGGTGACTCATTTATCCGAGTGACTCATCTTTCATGTGAGCTCTTTGTAAACATTGGCCATGTTCGTAGCTGCAAGATAATATCAGCTGACCTCATCCTATAGGGTCTGTGCCAGTAATGTGAACCTGTTGGACTTGAACGCACACAGCTACGTTTTGGACTGTATAATGAACAATGTTACAGAAGCTCAATTAGTAAATAGGAGAGGGATGGGAAAGGCAGGGTTACCTAAGGGATTACACATGCAATTGTGAGAAACTCATGGTTGTAGAACCTCGAAAAAAACCCAGACAATAGAGGAGGATTAAACTTACTCTATTACTCAGAAAACAAGACCTGAAGGACTGATGTAACTTCTTTAAAATGAAACCTGGTCAAACAGGTTCTGAGACTTGGAGAGTATAAATCTGTCTTCAACCACACAAATGCATCTAAAGTGATATTAGAAACAAAGATTTGTTTGTTCCTCACATTATTTGATTTATTGTTTGCACAATGGCTGCACACGCTCAAGATGATCACCTCTGCGCATCTAAAATGCCATGTGCTGAGGTGGTGATAGAACAAAAAAAAAAAAAAAAAAAAAAAAAGCACCTGCCAGTCCACTTCATATTTTACAGCATAACCTGTACTGATAAAACTCCAGCCAACTTTAAAAAGATCAAAGGTGAAGCCAACTCTCCCAGGATTCTCCATTTGCCGTTTCATAAATTGTCCCACAGGCTGATGCTTGTGACAATCTTTCGTTTGGTAATAATTTTTATGGCACTGGCAGCAAAGCCATGTTTTGATCTCTAAACAGACATCCATGAAAATAAATCTCCATTTGTTTTTAAAAACTTACAAGTCTTTCATATTTTTAACAATGCATTATGATTTGCAACCAGGCACAACCTTTTGTTTTTGTCGATGGATCCCACACAAATCTGATGCAGACGTTTATCCATGTTTTGAAATGGGTGTAAACGCTTTAAATGTCCAAAACTTGGCCCGCCCAAGTCGACGTCCCTTCTGAAACCCCCCTCTTGCTTCAGCTGGCATCAGTGTGCTTGTAGGGGTAAAGGGAGGGGTTGGGGGTCCTGTCTTTTGACACCCACAAGGCAATTTGCTTTTTCCTGAAACCCTGCCACGCCAAAGCTCCAATTCGATTGGTTGGCTTCCCATGGTGCCAAGTCCCACAAATCCTTCATGCAAGAGTTCCCTTTAGTTTCTGAACAGTGGTCAACATGGCTCCCTTTGCACCTACTGCCGAATGTTCGCAAAACAAAAAATCTGACCTGCAGAGAAAACAATTATGAGATGTTAATAATACTGAAACAAACTACACTGGTGGCCAACGGTTTGGAATAATGTACAGATTTTGCTGTTTTGGAAGGAAATTGGTACTTTAATTCACCAAAGTGGCATTCAACTGATCACAAATTATAGTCAGGACATTACTGATTACTATTTGAAAAAAGTCATTTATCATCAAATCTAGACAGGCCCCATTTCCAGCAGCCATCACTCCAACACCTTATCCTTGAGTAATCATGCTAAATTGCTAATTTGGTCCTAGAAAATCACTTGCCATTATATCAAACACAGCTGAAAGCTATTTGGTTCATTAAATGAAGCTTAACATTGTCTTTGTGTTTGTTATTGAGTTGCCACAGTATGTAATAGACTGGCATGTCTTATGGTCAATATTAGGTCAAAAATGGCAAAAAAGAAACAGCTTTCTCTAGAAACTCATCAGTCAATCATTGTTTCGAGGAATGAAGGCTATACAATGCTTGAAACTGCCAAAAAACTGAAGATTTCATACAATGGTGTACACTGCAGTCTTCAAAGACAAAGGACAACTGGCTCTAACAAGGACAGAAAGAGATGTGGAAGACCAGATGTACAACTAAACAAGAGGAGAAGTACATCAGAGTCTCTAGTTTGAGAAATAGATGCCTCACGTGTCCTCAGCTGACAGCTTCATTGAATACTACCCGCTCAACACCAGTTTAATGTACAACAGTAAAGAGAAGACTCAGGGGTGCAGGCCTTATGGGAAGAATTGCAAAGAAAAAGCCACTTTTGAAACAGAAAAACAAAAAGAAAAGGTTAGAGTGGGCAAAGAAACATTTTTTTCTGGACAAACTGACAGCTAGAATGCCAAGGATCTGCAAAGCTGTCATTGCTGCACGTGGAGGACTTTTTGATAAGAACTCTTTGAAGTAGTTTAAGAAGTTCTGAACACTTTTTTCAAATTGGAATAGTAATTTTTCATGTTATTAATGTCCTGACTATACATTGTGATCAGTTGAATGCCACCTTGGAGAATAAAAATAAGAATTTCTTTCCATAAGAGCAAAATCTGTACATTATTCCAAAGTTTTGGCCGCCAGTGTATATATAGAACTATTTGCAGGGTTCCCACCCATTCAATCAATTTCAATGAATTTTCCAAACATGTGATTACACAATAAGTATTTTTTTAAATATTTTTCCTAAAGATTGCACTCACCATGAGCTATTTTAAAGGATATTCCAGGTTCAATACAAGTTAAGCTCAATCAAAAGCATTTGTGGCATAATATTGATTACCACAAAAAATAATTTCGATTTGTCCTGCCGTTTCTTAAAAAAAAAAAAAACAATCGAAGTTACAGTGAAGCACTTATAATGGAAGTGAATGGGGCCAATCTGTAAACGTTAAAATACTGTTTTAAAAGTATAGCCACAAGACAAACAATATACATGCTAACATGATTTATTGTGAAAAAATTGCTTACTAACCTTGATGTAATGTCAACAAACCCTAAAACGACTGTAAAAATTAAGATATAAATAGTACATATATATCCCAAACTATACATGTTTTAACAGAAGAATTAATGCAAGTGCTTTTATACAATAAGCTTCATATTTCTGCCTTTAACCCTCCAACAATTGGCCAAATTCACTTCCATTGTAAGTATCTCACTGTACCTTCGATGTTTACTTATTTTTAAAGGGACAAGTGGAAATAATTTGTGGTAATCAACATTATGCCACAAATGCTGTCGATCGCTTTGAACCCAGAATATTCCTTTAAGTGATGAAACCTTTTAAAGCCAAGAATTACTGCAAACATTATATCGACTAAAGAAACTTCCATGACATTTTTAGTCCTGGAGATCACCATATTAAAATGTCCTGATATTTCAGGTTTTCCATTGGAGCCTTTTATTTATAAACTTTAAAAGGAATAATTCACCCAGATATAAAAGAAAAATTTGAAATTATTTACTCAAATTCATAAGTCACACTCTGTACAAGATTATCAGGGAATATTGACAAATTCCAGACCTATAGTATAGCATAAAATGTTCTACTTTTGAGATTTATAGAAAAAAATAACAGCATACATATTTGGAACAAATTAGAGTGAGTAAATCATAACCAAAATAACGTATTGGTGAATTAATCATTTAAATTTCATTAATGGAAAAGATAGTTTCCATGGTGTACTCAATGACATCATTTGTTTCTTATGTGCTCTCACCTGGTCTTGCAGCATGAGCTGGTAAAAGACAGCTATCGGTACAGCCGGGTAAACTCTCTTATCGCCCAACAAACCTGTTTACATTCCTCTGCACTAGGGTGTGAGAGAAATATATAGATTGAAAGATGGAAAGAGAAAAATCACGGCATAAGGCATCAATCTAAGACAAACTAAAACACAATGAGTGGATTTATTATTACTAATCATAGCCAAATATCTATTTCTAAATATGCCAAGAGCATGGGCGAGTAACAGAATGGCCTTATATCTGTCCTTATATCAACCTTTTCCACTTTAAGTTGTGACTCATGCTGTTTTGTCAGAATATGTATTTGAGCATGACACCATGCAGGGAGGGTCAAAGGCTGTTGTTACACAGGTTGAGACTTGTCAAAGCATCTACCCGTGTGCAGAAGAGTATGAGATACTTCAATCTCGACTGGTTATGGGTGCTTGTTTAGGCTTGCTGCACAGAGTTAACCTCAGGGAAAACTGGATGTGTACCAACTTGCAACACCTCAAAAGATAAATCTTGTTTGTGATATGTACAAGTGGGTACTGAATAGATTTTCATTGACAAGGACAAAAGCACTGTGCTTTTAATGAGGGAGCAGGTACATTTCTCTTTGACTTCCAATTATAATAAAATCATCCTAATAGCTTTGATGTTTACTGACATTTCTGAGTGCTTCTTTAAAGGATAGGGTGATGGCAAGTACAGACTAACTCACCTCGTGACCTGCTTATGGAAGTCAGTGAGCTGTTTGTGTGTGACTGTTACAGCGCCTCCTGCTGTTTCTTTTGGAAGACCCTTGAGTGCGGCCTCCAGCCAGCGGCAAAACGTCTAGAGACACATTCATAAAGACATGCAGACAATGTGACAGATGTAAATGTGATTTAAGCATAATTGTTTTTTAAAAAACAGGAAAAAAGACTGATGATCTTTCTACATTGTAGAGAGATTTTAGAATCTATAATCTGTAATGATGCTAGAAACAAGTTGTTTTTAATAAATAAACTAAACCTCTTTATCACCCTTTATTAATACAATAAAACAAGCAGTCTTAAAGCTTTGTATTTTACTAAGGCATATAAGATCACAACTGAATAAATGCATGTTAATGAAGACAATAAATTATACAGAATAAATCAATTATACTACACTGAGATATCTTGATCAGCCACAACATTAAAACCACCTGCCTAATATTGTGTAGGTCCCCCTCGTGCCGCCAAAACAGCGCCAACCCGATGCTATTCTTCTCACCACAGAACTTTGTCAGTTCAAACCAGTCTGGCCATTCCCTGTTGACCTCTCTCATCAACAAGTCGTTTCCATCGACAGAGCTGCTGCTCACTGGATGTTTTTTGTTTTTGGCACCATTCGGAGTAAATTCTAGAGACTTGTGTGTGAAAATCCCAGGAGATCATCAGTTACAGAAATACTCAAACCAGCCCATCTGGCATCGACAATCATCCATGCAATTATCTAATCAGCCAATCGTGTAGCAGCAGTGCAGAGCATAAAATCATTCATATACGGGTCAGGAGTTTCAGTTAATGTTCACATCAACCATCAGAATGGGGGAAAAAATGTGATCAATGATTTGGACCGTGGCATGATTGTTGGTGCCAGATGGGCTGGTTTGAGTATTTGTGTAACTGCTGATCGCCTGGGATTTTCACACACAACAGACTCTATAATTTACTCTGAATGGTGCCAAAAACAAAAAAACATCCAGTGAGTGGCAGTTCTGTGGACTGAAATGCCTTGTTGATGAGATCAACAGAGAATAGCCAGACTGGTTCAAACTGACAAAGTCTACAGTAACTCAGATAACTGCTCTGTACTATTGTGGTGAGAAGAATATAATCTCAGAATGCGGAGATGCGGGTTGGTGCTGTTTTGGTGGCACGAGGGGGGGGGGGGTCCAACACAATATTAGGCAGGTGGTTTTAATGTTGTGGCTGATCTGTGTATATAGTTTCTCATCTCCAGATAAGCAGTTCGTTACATTCGCCACAGGGGTCGGCAAACTATGGCACATGTGCCAGCATTGGCACGCGGAGGGGTAATCACTGGCACGCCAGCAATGGTGAGAGAGGAGTAGACTATTTATATAAATTCAGCACCTACAATTTCAATCTATATCATGATGTAATCCTTCTCATGATCACACAGTGTGTTTTCATGAGCTGAACGGGAGGCTAAACAAAAAGTTAAAATGTGACAAGACTGCAATATACCCAACAGACACGTGCAAACCATTCGCACATCACGAACCGGCAGAGCATCACTTTCGGTTAATCATGTGAGTAAATGCGCCCGATATGCTTCGGTTAGGCTGCGTGGAAGACAGCCTACATTTCGTGTTTCATTTGTTTCTTTTTGCTTTCAGAACAACATGTGACGTAATAACACCACTATTAATCCTTGAGATTTCGCATACAGATTCACCCTCCTTAAACCATGGTCACACTCAATTACATTAAACGATTAAAAGAGAAAATATAAACCCACATCCTGGGGTTCAAAAATCTGAGTCTATTCGAAATATAAATTAAACCTGGAAAAAAAAGTTTTAGGATTTTGCAGGAGCGATTCACCAAAAAGGGCTAAACAGATGATTGCTTGTAATGTGTGAATGGCTTGCACACGCAGCGTGAGTCTCGTCACACTTTAATAGTGTTTAGTCTCCCATTCAGCTGATGAAAACACACTGCGTGATCATGAGGAAGGATTACATCAAGATGTAGAACTGAATGCAGGTCAAGTGTGAAAAGCTTCATATAAATAAAGTAGACTGCTCCTCTCTCGCTGTTGCTTGTGTGCTAGCGATTACCCCTGTGATTTTGAAAAATGTATGACATAATATAATAAATATTTGAGGGGGTTAGCACAGCCATTGATCAGAAAAAAAAAGGTACTCCATGTCAAAAAGGTTGCCGACCCCTGAGCTACATAATTAAATAAATACATAGTCCGCATGTGCTGCGCACTTCAGAGAGCTCTGCTCTCTATCATCTCAGACACACAAGAGGGCGCGTGATGATCAGGATGAGGTGTTTTCGGTGTACAAGTGGCTGGCTTAACACATTCATTTTGAAGCACACATCACTTGCAGATTATATACAGTTGAAGTCAGAAGTTTACATACACTTAGGTTGAAGTCATTAAAACTCATTTTTTAACCACTCCACAGATTTCATATTAGCAAACTATAGATCTGGCAAGTCGTTTAGGACATCTACTTTGTGCATGACACGAGTAATTTTTCTAACAATTGTTTACTGACAGATTGTTTCACTTTTAATTCACTATAACATACACCAAGTTAACTGTGCCTTTAAGCAGCTTGGAAAATTCCAGAAAATGATGTCAAGCCTTCAGGCAATTAGACAATTAGCTTCTGATAGGCTAATTGGAGTCAACTGGAGGTGTACCTGTGGATGTATTTTAAGGCTCACCTTCAAACTCAGTGCCTCTTTGCTTGACATCATGGGAAAAATCAAAAGAAATCAGCCAAGACCTCAGAAAACAAACTGTGGACCTCCACAAATCTGGTTCATCCTTGGGAGCAATTTCTAAACGCCTGAAGGTTCCATGTTAATCTGTACAAACAATAGTACGCAAGTATAAACATCATGGGACCACGCAGCCATCATACCGCTCAGGAAGGAGATGCATTCTGTCTCCTAGAGATGAACGTAGTTTGGTGCAAAAGTGCAAATCAATCCCAGAACAACAGCAAAGGACCTTGTAAAGATGCTGGAGGAAACAGGTAGACAAGTATCTATATCCACAGTAAAACTAGTCCTATATTGACATAACCTGAAAGTCTGCTCAGCAAGGAAGAAGCCAATGCTCCAAAACTGTTATAAAAAAGGCAGACTACAGTTTGCAAGTGCACATGGGGACAAAGATCTTACTTTTTGGAGAAATGTCCTCTGGTCAGACAAAACAAATATTGAACTGTTTGACCATAATGACCATCGTTATGTTTGGAGGAAAAAGGGTGAGGCTTGCAAGCCGAAGAACACCATCCCAACTGTGAAGCATGGGGGTGGCAGTATCATGTTGTGGGAGTGCTTTGCTGCAGGAGGGACTGGTGCACTTCTCAAAATAGATGGCATCATGAGGAAGGAAAATTATGTGGATATATTGAAGCAACATCTCAAGACATCAGCCAGGAAGTTAAAGCTCGGTCGCAAATGGGTCTTCCAAATGGACAATGACCACAAGCATACCTCCAAAGTTGCAGCAAACAGGCCTAAGCATGTGCGAGCAAGGAGGCCTACAAACCTGACACAATTACACCAGTTCTGTCTAGAGGAACAAGGCAAAATTCGAGCAACTTATTGTGAGAAACTTGTGGAAGGCTACCTAAAACGTTTGACCCAAGTTAAACAATTTAAAGGCAATGCTAACAAATACTAAAAGTGTACGTAAACTTCTGACCCACTGGGAATGTGATGAAAGAAAGAAAAGCTGAAATAAATCATTCTCTCTCCTATTATTCTGACATTTCACATTCTTAAAATAGTGATCCTAACTGACCTAAGACAGGGAATATTGTCTACGATTAAATGTCAGGAATTGTGAAAAACTGAGTTTAAATGTATTTGGCTATGGTGTATGTAAACTTATGACTTCAACTGTATTTATTCAATTACAGTAAAGCACAGACTTTTGTAGTTTATCACACCAGGACATAACGCAATTTTAATTTGAATAATTGTGCATTCAAACATTAATTTTTGTCCAAATATGTTGTATTTCATGACATTCTGCGTTTTATAGCCAATGCCATTTTTATGACTAAATTCCGTGATTCTGTCTATGTTTTCTGCATCCTACATGAGGTAACCGCAGTATAAGCAGACTCCGATCATTGAATTATTGAACATTAATTCACATCTCGAGCTGGAAGGCCAAATCACCACTCAGGGTGTAAATTCGTAAAAAAAACAAAAATATTCATCAGTGGTCTGACCATCAAATTTTTTTTTGTGGTTAACACAATAGCAATGTTGGAATTAAAAAAATCTATTAAACTATTTAGTCGGAGCAAAGCAGAGCTGACAGCAGATGAGCATATAAAGTATGTGATAGGGATTCATTTATGACCGTTAACCGTTGACGTTGCTTCACAGTGCGCAGCTGCCGGCAGTGACAAAATGATACAAAGTTATGTATTTGACTCCTACTCATCCAGAGTCCAGATCATTACATGTTTTTGTACATGTAACAAAATTGTTAGCAACACATTTAAACAGTTCCTTTATACTATATACAAACAATTATTTTCTAGGGCATATAGGTATTTTTCTAATTTGACTGGAAAACTACATTGCAAAATTCCAGATTTTCCATGATGCGTGGCAACCCTGCATATAATAAAATAGGGATACATGTAGGATTTAATTTAAGGCTTTAAAAACGTATTAATGAAATGAAAATATTCGAAATATTAATATTTCAAAATACTTACTTTTTTTGGGTTTTGGTCAACTATATTCTTGGTCCATTTTACATGTATACTGTTTTTGGAACCCAACCAACCTGAGTAACTATTATATTACATATAATAAATTAGTCGCTTTCACACATTATTTTAAGGCTCTCCGATTAAACAAGCTCTTATTTCACATTAAGGAAGACCTTTGAGACTCTGTTTATTTGAAAATACTGTATTTATCAATTCAGTCATGAATGCTGCGTCATAGCTGATGCTATGGGGTTATCCCAGCAGATGTAGCCAATCTCTGAAACTCTAAAATCTTGACAAATTTAATTGGCAGCGTTTTGTGCTACGCCTCCCTCGCGCGAATATCAGGTGTGTATATAGAGGTGGTGCGTAGTGCTATCGCTTCAGAATTTTATCCTTCAAGGTGCCGATAATCTCGCTTTCGTTCTCTGCACGGAAAATTGGATATTCTTCTAAGAATCGCCGTCAAGATTTGCACCTCTCACAGCGGGTGGACTAGAGTTTCTTCTACCCCCTGTGGTGCTTCGGCGATAGCGGATACTAACCTTCACTGTTGAACAGCAGTGTTGGAATTTTTCCTCCTGTGCACAGCAGGCAGACGAGACATCTGGGATTATTCTATGGCCTGTGGGCCTTAATGGAATATATCCTTCGATTATTCATTTATTTGGACTGTATTGGATAGTCTTCTGCAAACACGTAACAAGCAATACAGCCTGATTGTGTATGTGTGTATCTCTATACTGTGCACATCTAAAAGAGTCGTTTACTTAACTGACATCTTTTTAAAGATGGCGTTTCATAAATGTTTCCCACCGTGTGAACGGTATCTCCCCTTATCCAACAGGCACCAGCGCTGTGTCCTCTGCCTGGGTCAGGCTCACACAAAGGTGGCGCTCAGTGGGTCAGACTGCGCTCACTGCAAGCGCATGACATTCAAAACGCTGCGCTCTCGGCTCTCCCTCATTCTGAGGGATGAGTCCGGTCCCTTCCCCTCCCACCATGCTCCTTCTATGGCTCCTGAGGGACCACACGAGGGAGACGTGCGAGGGCGGGATGAGCTGGATGAGTTTGAGGTGGAGATTTTGCCGGCGCAAGCCTCGCATGTCTCCTCGCCTCATCTGCAAGCGTTTTCGCCTGTGGAGTATGCCCGTGATGACCTGTGTCCCGTTATCGGGGTTCCATTACATTTTGCACTCACTCCAAGGATAAGGATGATATGGTGTCAGAAGGTGAGCCCTGAACTGTTTCAGGTGCTCGCTTTGGGCGGTTGAGAACCTCAAATTGGATTGGCCCACTCCTAGTGCGCCTAAGCGTTCGATCCGAGCCGGCACGACTCAGTGTCCCGCCGCCCAGTGCCGCTCTTCCCCGAGCTGCATGAAGAGCTCATGAGGATATGGCATTTGCCATACTCGTTGTGAACACTCGTCTCAAGAGCACTGAGGAACAGAGATACACATTGATTCCCCCGGTTGAAGTGGTGGTAGCTACCCACCTGTACCCCTCCTCGACCCCAGCGTGGAAATCCAGGCCCGCTCACCCATCCAGGCCCTGTAGGATGACATCCACTCTACTGGACAAGGCCTACAGGTCTGCGGGTCAGGCTGAATTGGCTTTGCATACCATGGCGGTGCTGCAAGCCTACCAGGCTGATATGCTGAGAGAAATGGACATGAGCAGGCCAGATCTAGAGTCCTTCACGGAGCACGCGGTGAGGTCCCAATGCCCCTGGCCCAAGCACAAGATTGTGATCCCGAGGCGCCCTCATACCGGCGGGAGGCCTCCTGCCAAACCGGAACAGTGTTCCTGACGTTACTGGCATGAAGTGGGGACCAGAGCCAGCGGATGCGTTTGTTTCGGCCACCAAGAGAACCCAGATCGTCCAGCCGAGTCCCCGCAAAGCTTCAGTCGTTCTTCTGGACGGTTCCCGGGACCAACAAGAAAATTGTGTTTATGTTTCCAATGTTGTTGGCTTCATGCCAAGAGTGTGTCATGAACCAATAAAGAATGCAAGCCCCGATGCGACTGCTCGGGGCACAAACATATTCAAAATAACGAGCTCTTTTCCAATTCATGCATCAGTACAAACACACACACATACACCGCATCCACTCCCCAAGGGTGAGCGGTGCGCAATAAGACACAGAGAGGCTCCTATATCATCTGGCCCATTACGCGGATGCATGGCACCATCTTCCGGGCATTTCCAGTTGGATGCTGAGGACGACAGAACAAGGGTGTGTGTTATAGTTCGTGAGGCGGCCGCCTTACTTCAACTACGTTATTTCCTGCACCGTAACGATGCGGGACACGCCGATTCTCCACTCAGAGATATTAAATCTCCTCGCAAAAGATGCAATAGAGATGATATCAGCAGATGATGCCCACAGCTGATTCTACAGCCGCTATTTTCTATTCGCCAAAAAGGACGGAGGATTACAGTACACCCCATTTGGATCCGAGACACCTGAACCGAGCACTCACGAGGATTCCATTCAAAATGATTACTCAAACAAATACTGTCTCACATTCATCCTATGGTCTGGTTTGTATCGAATGACCTGAAAGACACTTACTTTCACATATACAGCCCCCTCATCACAGGCCATTCTTGAGATTCGCCAGAGGGAACTGCTTACCAGTTCAAAGTCCTGCCTTTCGGCTTTTCCCTGGCTACTCGCACATTCACAAAATGTGTCAATGCAGTGCTCAGCTGAGGCTGAGCGGCGTTCACGTTATGAATTACCTCAATGACTGGTTGCTCTTAGCACAGTCAGAGGAACAAGCTTGCAACCACAGAGACCTGTTACTTGCACATTTGGAATGTTTGGGACTGAAAGTCAATGGGTGGAAGAGCATGTTAATGCCCAGCCGTCAGATTTCATTCCTGGGCATGAATCTCCACTCAGTATCTATGACAGCGTGCCTGTTGGAAGAACACATTCATTCCATTCACTGGTGTTTGCACACTTTCAAGCTGGGAAAAACGCTTCCATTGAAACTTTTACAATAAGCTTTGGGCCTCATGGCCTCTGCAACAGCGGTAACTCCACTGGGCTACTGCGGATGAGACCACTTCAGTGCTGGCTTAGATTGAAGGTACCTCATCATTCATGGCGACACAACCGTGTATGTCTTTTGGTGACACGCCGCTGTCTAGCCGCGTGAGATGTTGCTTTAATATATCTACATAATTTTCCTTCCTCATGATGCCATCTATTCTGTGAAGTGCACCGGCCCATCCTGCAGCAAAGCACCCACACAACATGATGCTGCCACCCCCATGCTTCACGGTTGGGATGGTGTTCTTCAGCTTGCAAACCTCACCCTTTTTCCTCCAAACATAACGATGGTCATTATGGCCAAACAGTTAATTTTTCTTTCATCAGACCAAAGGACATTTCTCCAAAAGATCTGTCCCCCCATGTGCACTTGCAAACTGTAGTCTGGCTTTTTATGGTGGTTTTGGAGCAGTGGCTTCTTCCTTGCTGAGCAGCCTTTCAGGTTATGTCGATATAGGACTGGTTTTACTGTGGATATAGATACTTGTCTCCCTGTTTCCCTCCAGTATCTTCACAAGGTCCTTTGCTGTTGTTCTGGGATTGATTTGCACTTTTTGCACCAAACTACGCTTATCTCTAGGAGACAGAATGCATCTCCTTCCTGTGCGGTATGATGGCTGCATGGTCCCATGGTGTTTATACTTGCGTACTATTGTTTGTACAGATGAACGTGGTACCTTCAGGTGTTTGGAAATTGCTTCCAAGAATGAACCTGACTTGTGGAAGTCCACAGTTTGCTTTCTGAGGTCTTGGCTGATTTCTTTTGATTTTCCCATGATGTCAAGCAAAGAGGCACCGAGTTTGAAGGTAGGCCTTAAAATACATCCACAGGTACACCTCCAATTGACTCCAATTAGCCTATCAGAAGCTAATTGGCTAATTGCCTAAAGGCTTGACGTGATTTTCTGGAATATTCCAAGCTGCTTAAAGGCACAGTTAACTTGGTGTATGTAAACTTCTGACCCACTGGAATTGTGATATAGTCAAATAAAAGTGAAACAATCTGTCTGTAAACAATTGTTGGAGTTTTAATGACTTCAACCTAAGTGTATGTAAACTTCTGACTTCAACTGTATATCAATTGCACAAGGCAAATGCGGCTTTCGGATCAGCTTTTTGTCTGCGTCACAGGTCACTTTGAAGGGTTGGCTGTCTCCAAACAAAGGCTTTCACATTGGATACTGGATTCCATTGCACGACTCGCAAGGCAAACAGTACCCTATTGGAGTAAACGCTCACTCCACAAGAGGCATGGCATCCTCATGGGCATTGTCTAATGGTGCTTCCCTTGAAGACCTAGCTGCAGGTTGGTCTTCCCCTAGCACTTTTTTCCGGGTTTTACAACCTGAATATCTCCTCTCTTCCCAGGTGCTTAATGTGAAAGAGTTAAACTATTAATCCTACCGCTTACTACCAGCTTATTTATACATGGTCATCCCATAATAACCTGCAGTTAGCAGTCACTTACAAGTTTTCACTATCCATTTGGTTAGTCCCTTATTTATACTTAATCACACATGGTAGTGATTTCATTCATCTTGCGATGACTGCACTACCCGATCCGGATAGCGTCATCACCATGTATATCCATCCATTCATCATTCTACTTCTCCCTTCTAATTGCGATGTGAAGAGGAGACTTTGTTGGTGCTTTTTGCTAACCCATTGGCTAGAAGGCATCTTTATGCCTGTGAATAAGTAGCACGGCGTGATGGTATACATTCCCCATTGCATCAGCTATGACGCAGCATTCATGACTGAATTGATAGTGAACGATAAAGTTACGACTGTAACCATGGTTCCCTGAAATTAGGGAATGAATGCTGCGTAAGCTGGCCGTGCTACTGAATCTTCGCTACAAGGGTCGAATATTCTAAAGAGAGAGCGCCATGTACCGCCTCTATCCTGCTATGCGTGCGAGGGAGGCGGAGCACAAAGCGCTATCTGAAAATTTAAATTGCAGAGATTTTAAAGAGCTTCAGAGATTGGCTACACCTGCAGGGATAACCCCATGGCATCAAATATGACGCAGCATTCCTTCCCTCATTTCAGGGAACCATGGTTATAGTCTGAACCTTGTAGCTTCTTCATTCTATCATCACCACAGAAAAAAAGGGGGCATCTCCTCTGTGTCACTGAGTGTATGAACCTGCAATGACCCAGAACATTTGCCATTACACAAAATTACATGCCACTATATTTTTCACAGGAGTTTTGTGCATCACAGTGCTTCCTCTTCACGTGCTCTTCAGAAACTGCTCTAGGTGTGGTCCGCTGTGCGGCTCAGTGAGATGGCCGGAATTCAATTGAACGAGACAAAAACGCATAGCATTTTTCAAGTGTATTTTTAAAGCGCTATGGAGGAAGTCAAACCTCTCAAACAGTAGACAGCAATGAGGAGAAAAAACAACATTGTGCCATGCGCCAAACTAATGGAAATAAAACTTACAATTTTTCTGTAATAACATTAACTGCTATTGACAAACATGTTATAGCTTCATATTACCATAAAGCTATTAGGTAGATTCTGTTAACCCTCACTTTTATTACAACTGTGGCAGTTGTATTTAAGTTTCTTACTGTTTATTCTTCTATTTTTTCATAAATATTATAATGCTGTGTTATTTTTTTTAGAAAGACTACAATGACCTAACCACAGTAATGAGGACCCATCTATGGTCTTATCTGTGCTTATATGGCACTGCACTGTAAATATAAGGGCAAGTACACAATGGGCTTTAAAGTCTGAACCTCCAAAAAAAATAATGTCACTTATACTTAAACCATGAACAAAACTATGCAAGACAACAGAAAATGCAACCCAGGCTACATTAAATACAGGTTACGCTTTTTACTATGTTGGGTCGCCACTTGATGTCCAACATAAAATCTGGGTCCCAAAGCAAAACCAGTTGAGAACCACTGATCTACATTATTCTGCATTGGGGAGAGCATGACATAGACCTGGTGAGTGTGAGGGTGAAAGTGAACATTACTCACCGGCCGTTCAAAGACCATGATCTCCCAGAGCACCTCGGCCACATCAGGCAACGTGTAAGGCGGCAGACAGAAACAGCAAGTGTTGAGGAGCTGAGTGACCAGCTGCTGGCCATGCTGCTCCATCGCCTGACCAATCAGACGCTTCCGCACCTCAAAGTCATCCTCATGCTGAAAGATAAGAAAACAAGATTGTCTTTTTCTGTTACAGAGAGTTTAGACAATAAGATCTGCTTGAGAGTGGAAGAGCATATAAAACATCTTTTCATTGGTGGTTGGTTAAGTATGACTGACAGCGCCACTCACATCATTGGTGACTCCTGTGTGAATAAGGTCTCTGATGAATTTCATAACGCTGCAGTTGGCATCTCGATGGTCCAGGGAGGTGGCAGCAATTGCACACTGGATAATGTGGACGATAATACTGCTGCTTAGCAACGTGACTGGACTGCGCTGAACAAACCTGGACAAAGAGTATAGGGGTTTATCTTCATAGCAATGTTCAGTAGTCTAATTAAATTCCAAGTCATCAAAAACCTTAAGTACCTGGTGGCAAGTCTAAACAGGTCGTCCACTGTGTCAGGGTGATTACGCAGTCCGTTAGGCTGCTCTAACAGCTGGAAGGTGGGCATACAGAGGGCCTGTAAGGGTGAAAGTTATAGCACCATTATTAATTACATATAATCAAATCATCATAGCACAAGACACAGGTTTTTTTAATTGGGAAACAAATGTGTGTATTCAAGCTCCCAGGCTGCTAAAGTGAGTGCTTCTGAGAATAAACTAGTCTGTAGAGTTGCCATAGTTTCAGGGCTCCACACTGTGAATAAAATGGTAACAAATGTGCCAAAAAATAAATAATTGCGACAATTTTCAATCTAGTCACCACTGGTGACAGTTGGGAACACATGCTGTGTGGATTAATATGCGGTTTAGTTTAGATATTATCTTGTGAGTAATTGGATTACATATGTAGAGCGTGCACCAGTGTCTTACAGCGATTTTCAACCTTTGACATTAGCTAGCTGCACACAACAACAAAAACAGCGAGAGCCATGATTGACCGATTCACGAACAATTTACTCCTTTGAAGTGGGTCTTTTCAATGAATCAGCTGAAAATATTCACAAAACAGGGTTAACAGTTTGAATTACTTTCTCAGCTAATCATAAAGTGAATCCAACTGTCAGGAAGTTAACAACTGACTCCCTCACTGAACCGCAAGTATCTTCTGGTTCCATCTTTTTTGAACTGACAGCCATTACTGTGATTATTACTTTAGGTTTGTTAAACTTAACATCAGTCTAATTACTAATTAATTGCTAATATGATAATGTGTAATTTAAGATACATATTCAGAACTGAGTTTTCTTGAAATTAACAATGGTATTTTAAAACATTCTAATATGTTACAAAAACATTACTGATTATTGTTGACTTGAAGGGAGAACTTTGGGAGTTTATATATAATATAATTTATATAACCTTAATTGATGGATTTTATTGAGTTCATCTTGATTTTGTCTGACGCAGTAGTTTTAAAAATACTAGATTACCCGATGTTTAAAAAAATGCGATTGCTGATGATCTATGGTTGATAAATTACTGCTCATTTTGCTATATGAAAATGTTCACTTTGTAGTGTTTATATAGTAATACATTGTAAATGTTTCCCATTTGTTTGTAAGAGCACCTGTGAGCTATTTTGGGCTTTAGAATTAAATATGTACCAAATCTTGTTTTGTTTTTTTCTGGCTATTATTGGGATTTTGGTAGCACAATAAACTGTGACTCTTGTAGCCCCTGTGTCAGCATCACTCCACAGTAAGAAAAGACCAAGAACATTTTAATATGCAAACGAACACACTGCAATAAATTATGTGCCCTCGCAATAGTTTTGCATTCCCCCGCAATAAATTTACCATGGTTTTACTTTAGTAACCATATTTAGGCCCAAGCACTGAAAGAGTGGAGGCCCCATTGTTCTTCAAAGGATTATTGTTCTTCTAAGGATTATTATTATTATTCTTTTCAAGGTTTTCGGTACTTTTGGGGTAATTCACATGTGTGAAAACTCTTGAAATTATGCACACACATCAGAGTCGTTGGCCATTAGTTCTGGGCAAATGTTCAGGCATGGGTGTGTAGGGGGGACTCTGTAGTGCCCCCTTTAAAATGGGTGTGTAAGACAGCCTCTGTAGCACCCCCATTTTCACCTACAGTCACCAAAATTGGTACATATATAGTTCTCATTATGCCGGAGAACTTTCATAATTGTAGTCATTTGGTCCACCCAACAGTAAGTCGGCCATTTTGGATTATTTATCATTACTGAATATTGCAGTCTCTGAACTTTTAAATACTCATCCTAAGTGAGTGATGAGACTGTCACCACATTTAGACAACATTATGCCAAGACACTGAAGATGCTAAATTGTGAACAGATTCTGATATATCGAACGGTTTTGCCATTGCGAGGCATTAAATTAATGGCGAGAAATGGGAAACAGGAAGTGTCTCGTATCTGTGTGCAATGTGTGATTCAGATCAAAATTGAGATGTACGTTTAGTCTTGGGGGCTAATCACATGGATTCCAAAATGCCAAGTGCATGTGTCCACTTTGCATTGTTTTCCGAAAGCCACCGGCTGGAAATAGACCAGTTGTGCTTGGCCCCGTCATTGGTGCTTGCAGCTATATTTTAACCTTGATATTTGTAGTGAAACCACAGTAACCACAATAATTACTATGATTAATCTATAGTAAAACCATGGTTACTATAGTATACAGTATACTGAATCAAAGCCATGGTTTCCACCAAAAAAAAAAAAAAAAAACATGGTTACTTAACATACTTTTCATAGTTCTACAATATTAACTATCCTAAAACCATGGTTTCTGCAAAAACTATGGTTACTACATTCTACAACAGGGGTCGGCAACATTTTTGACATGGAGTACCATTTTTTATTTTCCTGGTCAATGGTTGTGGCGACTTTGTTCCATCAAGTCTGGCTAAATGAGACTTATTTGACTGGAGAGTGTTGGTATGTGTTACCTGTAGCATATCCAACAGTCCTTGTCTGCATCCCTCCTCCATGCCATACTCGTCTACTAGAATGCTGCCCAGGTACAGGAAACACGAGTGAGGGTATACCTGGTACACACTCACCATCTGAAACACAAACGCACACCTTTAGAGACCTGAACCAGATATATATTCCAGAAACACACACAGATCAGGAGTGTATCTTTAAGACATAAACCCATGGGCGAGACCTCTCGTATGCGCACACACACACACACCTGAGTAACAAGTGGCTGTAACAAAGAGGCGGAGCCTTTGCCAACACAACGCACTGCAAACCTCAGGCAACGGCAGCAGCGCTCCACGATCCGGTTATCTCCCTGGTGGGCATTCAACGTTTCAGACAACACCGGCCAGATCTACATGCAAAAAGAAACACAAAGAGATCAGGAGAGAAAAGAAACAATCAACACTTTAAAAAGTTAGACTGAAGTAATATGTTAATCAGAACACAGGTGAGCATACCTCATGGATGACTTTCTGGCAGGGGTGTGTCTGTCCGTTCTCTACGATAGGGTTTGTGTGTCTAATGGAGCAAAAAATAAAAAAATTTAACAATATATGAAAAAATAAACATTTTGCAGAGCAGCTCTGTTTTAAGACGACATGACACCTACAATGAATTTAACTTCCATATTACATAATGTGATGCATTTCTGGAAGGAGAATACTGTTAGGTAGGAATTAATTAATGATGAGGATTGCTTCATTTTAATAATGGTTTGACCAAATCTTTGGTAATATTACAGATTAATATTTTTCCCGCATGTGTGGCCTTGGCTGTGCCAGCAGAAACAAATCTGAAAGTTTTTATATTCTGAAAGATTATTATTAAAAAATAATAATTAAAAAAATCTTTAGTAGGTAATCTGCTCAGGATTCACTAGATTTTTACAATTAAAAGTGGTGCTTTAAAATGTAAAATTGATCCTTAACACTGACTAGATGACTAGTCGTTTAAACAACAGACCAACTAGTCGATTATGAAAATTGGTAGTTTGCACATCCCTAAAATTATCTATCATTGGTGAGGTTGTTAAGAGTCAAACCTGAAGATAACAGCCAGTCTGTCCAGCCAGATGGTGGGGTCTGATAACTTTCCACTACTGGAGTCCTGAGCCAGCAGCTAAACACAGACAACACATATACAATCTTTATTAAGTTCAACAAAGACAGTAAAGTACACAGAACAGACTGTCACATTTATCTAACCTTTTTCAGTGCCATGACCTGTACGGAGCACAGATCATTCAAACACTCTGCGATCTTCTCCAAGGGAAGGCGGGCCAACACCAGTGCTGTGCCTGAAATAAATCAATCACATTACTTGAACCAAACCAGCCATACAACAAGGCCATAACTAAGATCAACAGAAAAAGTAAAACACTACTCAATTTTTATGTATTTTTTTTTATGTAAAAATCCTCCTATACCAGCTTAATATACAGAGACAACAAAGTAATCCATTTGTAGGTTTATTCCCCACTTTGGCTATGTGGCACCAAAGCACTGCATCCCAACCAGCCCGACATAACAGCATTGGCTGACCCTTTGGCATGAGTTTGGGGTGTGAATTTTTTTTCCAACCAATAGCAAATGGGCAGTGTTTGGGAAGCATGTTGGAAAATAGTAATTTAGAAGTATAGGTCTCCGCAGAAAAATAATGGGCGTTTCCCAATCTGTGGCCGTTTTCAAACCAGGATGGGTGTTTTTCAAATATCCAGTGAAGTAGGAAATCTCAATGTAGTAATCAGTTGGCATTTCCAAACCAGGATGGACGTTTCTCAAATATCCAATGAAAGTAGGGAATCTCAGTGTAATAGCAAAATGGTGTAAAGCGGTTGAAAAATGCCCATCAAAATTTGAAAAATGCCACCTGATCGGGAAACGCCCATTTTTGTTCTGCAGAGACATGGGTCTCATTTTTACAATTACGTTTGTTGGTATTAGAGGCAAACAAATTACACACTTCACCGTAAACAAAAACCTAAAAATAATGTAATGTAAGTAGTGTAATGTAAAAGGAGGCAGCACCTTTCAGCAGGCCAACAGCAGCTTCTGTGGACAGGGCGAAAGAGTCGAGGGAGCTAGCGATGTCCAACAAGCCCTGGAAGTGCTGCGCCATGTGGTCTCGACACACCGAGCAGATGTTGTGAATGGCTTTTGCTGCAACAGACGCCAATGGTTTCTCCCTCAAACCCTTCATCAGAAAGTTTAAAACAGGATCTGCCAGCCAAACACAGACGTCAGGAATCCACAGAGAGAAATTAAACGTGATTCTGAAGTGTAAGAAATCGTGTGGTCAAGGCCTGGTTTTCAGTAATAAACTGGAATTTTACCTAACATGCGAGGGTTCCGGTCGATTACTTCACTCATCTCTCCGACCAGCTCGATGCTGGTGTATCGGACGGCAATGTGGACCGTCTCTGGAAGCAACACTATCTGCTCCAGCACCTCCATTAGAGTTGGGTTATTCTCACTGTGAACCAGCAGAGGGAGACGTTTCATTTTCAGCATTAAAAACAACAACTTAGTTTACATGAACACCAGAAAGCGGGTTATTGCAAGAAAGCAGTGTTCCCACTTACATGCACTGTAAAAGTGGCGTACTCTTTACTCCTGTATACATGTGGCTCGGTCAGAAAGCAGCTTTCTCCACAGCAACGTAATTTCACCGCGACGCTTGTGTAAATAACAAACATGGTATCCAAGGAAGATTTCACTATTTTTATTCCCCTTTGCTGCACTTAATTTCCACATATTCCAGAGTTGTTGCTTGTTTTCGTAACTTTTTAATCACAACCTGCAGCAGAATTTCGCTGCAATAGTGGGGTTTCCCCTTTTACATTAAACTCCAGGAATCCCCCAATGTACGAGCACATATACGCAAATGTGAGGGACCATCGATATTTTACACTGGTGTGCATAAATGGGTATAGTTTACAGTGAAGCTTTTCCCACTGTACTCCCAGATATATTGAATTCTTTCCACTTTGTTGACTTATTGTTGGGCACTATCCCATGAAGTTTGTTCTCCGGTCTGTTCAACGCACATGCGCACTCCTCAAAAACCTATAAGAACGCAGCTAATGCATTTACATGACCACATAAGCCGTCCTTAATGGGAGAAACCTGGATGTGTTAAAATATAATAAATTATAATCTATATCGTTAAAAAATTTGAAAAGTTCTCTTTACAATAATACCAAACACTTGACCCTCCTTATTTTGTCGAGTTATTAGCATTTAATTCTGCATATGCCAGTGAAAAATGGAAATTTTTAAAAGCACCTTCAGAGCTTAAAGGGTTAAATGGTTACTAACAAAATTTGCTAAAAGTTGGAAAACGTTTGAGAAACATTTAAAAAGCTAACACATGTAAATGAAAATACTCAAATGTGTATGTATTCAAAAGCAATTTGTACTCTCAGTGGATCACCTACAACCTTTGAAGAAAGTCAAATTTGACTGGTGAAAGTGTTTTGTTTTGAAAAATAGAATGAAGAAGCTAAGTCATGACTGAAAGTGATACTCACGGATCGACACTTTTAGCAATGGCAGCCATGATGAACAAAACAGCCTCAGTCACTTCCCACGGGGGGCTTCCCTCCTTCAGAGTCGAATACAGCTGATGAAAGAATACAAACCATTTAAATAAAGATGAGTTTATAATGGTAAGGTTGAATGTAAGATTGAATATTCCATTTTGTTTCATGGCCAGCTGCTAAAAGCATTTTATTCCTGCAAACATTGATTTTCGAATTACTTTTTCCTAAAATCACTTTCACTTCGTGTTTCGACTCCTAAAACTATAAATTCTACCTGTGAGAAGCATTCCATGGAGCCTACAAGGAAAATTACATCTTTCACAAGATCAGACACTCTCATCCTGAACTCCCCGAAATCATCCGTGTCCTCCGGGACACCATCCTGTACGAGGAGCACAAAAAAAAGCAAATAACCTTTTGTGGAAATGGTCTATTATATATATATATATATATATATATATATATATATATATATATATATATATATATATACAGTGGTGTGAAAAAGTGTTTGCCCCCTTCCTGATTTCTTATTTTTTTGCATGTTTGTCACACTTAAATGTTTCAGATCATCAAACAAGTTTAAATATTAGTCAAAGATAACACAAGTAAACACAAAATGCAGTTTTTAAATGAAGGTTGTTATTATTAAGGGAAAACAAAATCCAAACCTACATGGCCCTGTGTGAAAAAGTGATTGCCCCCTAAACCTAATAACTGGTTGGGCCACCCTTAGCAGCAACAACTGCAATCAAGCGTTTGTGATAACTTGCAATGAGTCTTTTACAGCGCTGTGGAGGAATTTTGGCCCACTCATCTTTGCAGAATTGTTGTAATTCAGCCACATTGGAGGGTTTTCGAGCATGAACTGCCTTTTTAAGGTCATGCCACAGCATCTCAATAGGATTCAGGTCAGGACTTTGACTAGGTCACTCCAAAGTCTTCATTTTGTTTTTCTTCAGCCATTCAGAGGTGAACTTGCTGGTGTGTTTTGGATCATTGTCCTGCTGCAGAACCCAAGTTCGCTTCAGCTTGAGGTCACGAACAGATGGCCGGACATTCTCCTTCAGGATTTTTTGGTAGACAGCAGAATTCATGGTTCCATTCATCACAGCAAGTCTTCCAGGTCCTGAAGCAGCAAAACAGCCCCAGACCATCACACTACCACCACCATATTTTACTGTTGGTATGATGTTCTTTTTCTGAAATGCGGTGTTACTTTTATGCCAGATGTAATGGGACACACACCTTCCGAAAAGTTCAACTTTTGTCTCGTCAGTCCACAGAGTATTTTCCCAAAAGTCTTGGGGATCATCAAGATGTTTTCTGGCAAAAATGAGACGAGCCTTAATGTTCTTTTTGCTCAGCAGTGGTTTTCGTCTTGGAACTCTGCCACGCAGGCCATTTTTGCCCAGTCTCTTTCTTATGGTGGAGTCATGAACACTGACCTTAACTGAGGCAAGTGAGGCCTGCAGTTCTTTGGATGTTGTTGTGGGGTCTTTTGTAACCTCTTGGATGAGTCGTCGCTGCGCTCTTGGGGTAATTTTGGTCGGCCGGCCACTCCTGGGAAGGTTCACCACTGTTCCATGTTTTCGCCATTTGTGGATAATGGCTCTCACTGTGGTTCTCTGGAGTCCCAAAGCTTTAGAAATGGCTTTATAACCTTTTCCAGAATGATAGATCTCAATTACTTTTTCTCATTTGTTCCTGAATTTCTTTGGATCTCGGCATGAAGTCTAGTTTTTGAAGATCTTTTGGTCTACTTCACTTTGTCAGGCAGGTCCTATTTAAGTGATTTCTTGATTGAGAACAGGTGTGGCAGTAATCAGGCCTGGGTGTGGCTAGAGAAATTGAACTCAGGTGTGATAAACCACAGTTAATTTATGTTTTAACAGGTGGGGCAAACACTTTTTCACACAGGGCCATGTAGGTTTGGATTTTGTTTTCCCTTAATAATAACAACCTTCATTTATAAACTGCATTTTGTGTTTACTTGTGTTACATTTGACTAATATTTAAACTTGTTTGATGATCTGAAACATTTAAGTGTGACAAACATGCAAAAAAATAAGAAATCAGGAAGGGGGCAAACACTTTTTCACACCACTGTATATATATATATATATATATATAAACAAACAAAGCAGCATGCCAAGAAAACAAACATGTGAATCAATGAATTAATAACATTAATTGTGGAGAGGACGAGAGAGAGAGGTGTTGAAGGTGAAGGCTGCTCACATGATCTGGGTCGAGCTGGCAGTGGCGGGCAAGACTGTGCAGTAGCCTCTGTATGTAGGGTCTGAACACACTGTGGAGCGCTGGATCGTTCATTTTATAAAGATGCTCTCCAAGTCGGTACCAGAAGTTGAATGTGATCTCAACCACCTGACAAGTCATGTGGATGGTTAACAAATAAGAAATTGTATTTTGCATATAGAAAATGAAGCCTATTTTTAGGGCTGTTAAGATGACATTTTTTCACACCAACACATTTTAACATCCAACCTCCAATGGGAATTATCATTGAAAACCGTATTGGAAACTTTATGCATTTATTGTATGTAATATTACATTTTAAACAAATTATTTACATGGTAGGTTCATTGTGATTATTAAGCAATATACCAAGTCAGATTCCCTGTAGGTGTAACTTACTTGGCCAATAAACATGAATTTTGAATTTATGTATATCCATCACTTTCTGCAACAGTGCAAACATCATACTTTCACAAATATGTATGAGTATGTGTAAATGACAATCACCTCATACTGGGGGTGTCCGGCACAGATAAGCAGCAGTTCTAATGTACGCAGATCTCCCATGCCCTGCCCAGGACTCCTTACTGTCAACTCCAAAAATGTCTCGCACAATTCAGTAAAGATCCGGCAGTAATTTAGCACCCTGTGGCAGAGATAATGTAAGAAATGTAGTATATGTTTCTATAAACACAAGCCATCGGCTCTGTCCCTAAATCAAGTGAGCTGTCTACGGAGGCAGAATTTTAAGACAAGAATGCTCCCGACAGTAAGGCAGATCCGGTTCCTTGATTACGCTGCCTTCATTCCCATGGTGCGACAAGATCAGTAAAACTCCATTCAAAATGACAAACATTAGACATTTTTAGAAATACTCTTAATACTTTTCATTATTAAATTATAACACAGTTCAACCTAATTTAAAATTACTATTTTACCCACTATTTGTATGCTATGTATTTTCATGCTTAGAGTATTGTGACATTAGTTTAGCAACATGCTAACAATGAACTCTATTGAAACCAAGTCAAGTCGTAGATGTAGAGCATTTCAAATCAATAACTTATGAGGTTAAATTTAATTTAGGCCTATGTAGGCTTTAGAACGCAAACCGGAACAGAGCCATTGTGTTTGATGTCTGCTTGAACGACACACTTTAAAAAATAAACCATGTTTTACATACTTGTCAAGGTCCTCTCGGGCTACAGCCATGTGGTAGGCCGTTTCTAAAGTGAGGACCCCTTGGAAGAGCTGCATGGCCAGGGGCACGTGTGTGGCCACATTCTCAATCGCATACAGTGCTGAACACACACAGTCTGACGCTGCCTCGTGTAGGTTTGTGGATGTCACATCCCTTTGCTGCAACGTTATGGGAAAAAAGGGTATTTAATAAAAACATAAAGAGAAAGTGAGAAGGAAACAGAATGTCTGATCACATTTGCCGGGGTTCTCACTAGCACTTGGAAGAGAATCATCAGCAGTTGATTGCTGGCCATGAAGTTGTTGTCCAGCACACCTAAATTAAACCAGCTTCCCAAACAGCGGAACACCTTGATAAGCATCTTCTCATCATTCCCAGACTTCTCCGCACATGACACCTGGTCACGGAAACAGAAGAGAAATAGCCAGACTTTTAATAGAATCATAAACAATTCATTTAAATATTTATGCACAGTCTAAATATACAGACCTCATTTTGTACAGTCTAAGATCTCAGCTTATCAGAGTCTAAATATACAGACCTCATTTTTATTTGCAGGGATGCAATGATTGCCCAGCATGTTTGCAAGGTAAAAACATATGCAGGCAACAAAGAGCAAATCCATATAAATAGGCATTTTTGCCATTTTACAGACCAAAAAAAGTGGAGAAATAACAGGAAATAATAGTGAGAAGAGGGGGAAAACAGAATCGTATTTGAACTAGGGATGGGCATTTTGGTCATTTTGTCTACTCGAGTACTTGGACCAATTACTCGAGGGGCAATGACATGTACATAACTGTATATATAATAACAGGTCTGACAAACGTCTTTGGCTGCTGCATTACGTCTTGTTGTTCCAGTGAATCGTCTATTGATTATTATTGCCTGTTATAAAATAATCTGTTACAAAATGTACAAAAGATTGCATAATCAAAATATAACGCATCATATTTTGTCAGTATGTGAAGATTCGCTGCCCAACTCAATGAATGTGCACAACGCGCATCTGTCTGTTCTTCCTTCAGGTTTCCTTAGTAATCTTAGTATCAGTAAATCACTGTTGGCTTAGCAGAGGACGCCATAACCATCGCGTTTTTAATATGCATGTTAAGTTGAAGTTCAGTTTTGAAGACGCTGCATTCTGTTCCATTTAGCTGCACTCTGTCTAGCTGTTTGAAACACTCACCTGCTGTATATACGACTGCTTCAGTGTGCTAAGTCCACTGCCACACACCTTGTGGGTGTGTGTGTGTGTGTCCCCAAGTGTTCACTTCTGTGGGGAAAGCCACGATGCTCCATATTGTTGTTGCTGTGATGATTCATGAAGTGCTCCATTCAACTTGGAGAGTTGGAATTTCCACCTTTCAACTAGGGAAAGTGCAACGGAATGACACTATGTCGGACTTCTAACTTGTAAACTCGTGCGGAAATCTTCAACTCCCGTTTCATCGAGATGCAGGTGTGTTTCATCACGCAAACATTTTGGCACCCATAGCAGGGAGGTTTACAGTCAGTGACAAACATTCACTTTTTATTAAATAATATCCATTAATGAGTCAAAGTTCGTACATTAAATGATAATAAAACGTGTTTAGCAAATGTTTTGCAGAGATAGGTGTTTAAAACACAGTTAATTACACCTCTCTTTTGATTATCGTATCGATAACACTGCGTCGTATATCAGCTTGGTTGCTATGAGATGTCTCTGACAATCAGTGTACCCCGTATTCAGATTTTGAGGGGAGGGTCTCTGGTTTTATGATGACATACATCAGTCACTATGCAAGTGTGCTAATGCATGATAATAAATTGCAAAAAAAAGTCATAAGACAAAGAAAGCACGACTAAAACCGGCACGCAGTATCTCACAAATGCAGTTGAAATTCAATCTTAGAATGCAACATTTTGAGCAGAATTATCCGGTGTTTTAGTGGAGTAACATGTATTAACCTGAGCTTCAGATGTGTGTCATATTTGTCAATGCATGTTGATATCAGACACACTGAAGAAGACCAGTGAAGTTCTCGTGATTGTGTATGTACTCGCCTTTTTAATTTTCAGATAGGATGGTTACTTTCTGTTAAATTCCCTTGTAACCAGCAACGTTTAAACTTTTAAACACAGCGGTTGACTGACAGGTGAGGGGTGGCGCTTCACTGCAGTTCAGGATGAATTCAGGAGGAATTAGGCTGGGTTCACACATACTCTGTGTGGCGTGAGTGGTTTGAATAATTTTTAATTGTTATTGTGTCTTTTCTATAATCTCCTGATTATTTTAGTGTTGTACTGCACAGCGTGAGCTATCCGCCCACTGCCGCTTCTAGGACGAGTCACCTCGAGACTCACGATAGCAGTGGGAACGGTGTAATCTGTTAAAATTCACCCCGAAACGAAAACGCACCACTCAATCCACGCTCATGGAGGATGTGTGAACCCGGCGTTAGCATTTACACCTCAAATTGGATGTGGTCACATGCGTTTTTGACTGCCTCCGTATGTGGTTTACATACGGAGGCAGTCAAAACATTTTGCACCCGTTCACATGTGTATTTAACACTGAGCACTTGTGATCGGATCACCCGAAATGCATCTTAATATCAGGTGCAAACAAGGTCGATGTGTCTGGAGCATACTATATGTGCTCACTACTAAGCCACAGTTCTGACAGACCAGGTACGACAGATCTTTAAATTGTTTAGGAGATAGAACAAAAGTCCACACCAGAAGAGTGACCACTGTGGTAGAGTAGTAGGCTAGATCCTCGATGATCTCTGTCCGTCGATTGGCTCCAATCCTAAGAGAGCGGCTGTGCACCTCCTCTGGCAGAACGGTGAGGATCTCAATCAGGAAAGGCATGGAGGCAATATCATTACCGTATCTGGAGGAAGCAAGACAAAGAGTTACAGATAAGGAACAGATTAACAAAATGTAAATGAAGTAAAGCAAGTACAGAAGATTATGTTTGTACTTGAAAAGTACATTATTACTTTTCAATAAGGGTGTGAACACAGCCTTTCCATGAGGCCATCTGAAGAGCCAGATCAGCAATTGCCAGCGCAAGCTTAAAGAGAGGAGAGTGAGAGAGAGAGTGAATTACTTTTAGAACATCAGTGCCACACTCTTAATTGCTCTCACTATGTAGCATTGCAGTGTGGTTGAGATGGACAGTTCTTGTCAATGCATCACACTGCAAGTCTAAAATGTGCTCAGTACAGCGCAGCAGTGCCCGCCCACTTATTCGGCCATCTAGGTTTCCGAAAGTATTTTTCAGCATTCATTTTTCCCCTTAGACTTTCATAAAATCCTTCATAAAATAGTTGTAAGTCATGAACCAAACAAACCACCTCCGAGGTAATTCACAACATCATAAACCTTGATTTGAGAACCAGACTGTTGCACACTATTGTACCAGATGTTTGAGGTCATCAGCTTTAGATTGCATTTTTATTTAGCAAACAAAACACACATCCAATTCAAAGGTTGGGAATCGCAAGGAACTGAACAATTCTAGTTTTGATTCCAATTCCACTTAATGATTCCAGTTCATTGCCATCTCACAATTCTTAACTTTTGAAGAAGCACAAAAACCCCCAGACAAATGTTTTTATTTTGATAACATATTCAAATGTTCTTTTTCCCCCTCAAATTATTAAAGTACATTACATTAAATGTGTATCTTTAACTACACATCACTGGTGACTCATGACTCTAATAACAATGAACTAGCAAATCTATTTTAATGGCCAAGTAAGTTTAGCGACCATACCCCTGGTTTAGTGATCAGGGAAGTGTGCATGCCTAATAATACCTGTGTGACAATGATGGGAGACAGGTCTTTGAGGTTCTGGATGTGAGACAGGAGCGAGTCTCTCAGTGCAGTGTGGGTCTCTGGGGGAAGCTCATAGAACGATGTCTGGATCTTCACCTTCATGGTCTGGGCTGCAAAGTAACAGGATTCCACATCCTGCTTCAGCTGCAGGAGCTGATCCGAGATCTCCCACGCGTACATCTGCAGAGTTCAACATAGGAGAAGAACTTCACTGAGGAGATGCATCTGCAGTGGATTTGCTCAATTAAGAAGCCACATATCTCCTGTATTGGCAGTTGTCTTGACCAATAACAGCATTTGTGGTGTTTAAAAGGTTTTAAAAACCCTTTCCTTTTGTCAGTTTCTCCACTAAAAGTAAAGCTCTACTTAGGTACACATTTACGGCAGACGCTTGCATCCAAAGCAAATGTACGTCTTGCCGGTCCAGTGTTCCTTGGGAATCGAAACCACGACCTTGCCGTTGCTAGTATCATGCTCGACCAGTTGAGTTACAGGTGTAGACAAGTATACTCTCTCACATACTAATCTATTCAGCAGACAAGCGATAGGCTGATATATTGCTGAGGCCAATAAATCGGCTGATATTTGGCCATTTTGAGATTATCAGTCACTTGGCCGGTTCCAAAGTCTACCAAAACCCCTGTGAATGGATTAGGCACAATTTGAGTAAATATTGTAAAGTTGTCTTAATTCAATCGTATTAATCCATATCACATATTTATCTCTCTTTATATCGGCCACCCCACTCTAAAGTTGTCAGTATCAGCACTGGCCATCGAAATACCAATACAGTAGCCGTTGTTATTCTTTAAAGCAGGATGTGGTTACTACACCAGGTTGAACCAGTTGCATTTTGCATAAAAAAGAAAAAGCGGCAATACAAGAACAGTAGACCTGTCATACGGAGACAAACATTACTCAAGCAAATAGATAGAAAGCAACCAAGCACTCATTGTGTGTTAAGCGTCCTAATGCATAACCTCAAAGGAGTCACGGTCTCATTTGACTAGTATACACGAGGACATATAGACCACTGCAAGAATTGCCAATATGAGTTGCATAGAGAACCTGTTCAGCTAGTTGGCTGGTCTTAGCTGGTCGCCCAGCCTGGTCAGTTGGCTGGTTTTAGAGGGATCACTTTATAATCTTAAACCAGCTAAAATTTAATAGAAAAAAACATGCATTACCAAATCTTACCCATTGCAATGTGAGGTTTGTAGTCCCAACACTTTCCTTATCAACAATCTGACAGTTTGCTGAAGAGGAACTGTGCGAAGAACCAAGTAACCCAACGCAGAAAGGCGGAAACTGTCAACTTCTGGTGGTTTTAAGAGGAATTACTCAAGGTCTCTCTCGTTTGGGCACCTGTTTATTGCTCAACTCTGCCTCATCAGGTTTTGAGACACAACTATGATGATAAACCCTGTGCGACGAACCTCGACAGGTCGTATTATGTTTATAAGGCCTACTTCCGCTAAACTAGTTGACCGATTTTACCCTTGATTAATCTACCCAAACCACAGACAGGCTGGATGGATTTAGCAGTGGCTGCAAAACAGACCCCCGCAGAAATCCAAACACATGTGTCCACTTCGTCCGCCTATCTACAGCTGCTGTTGCTTTTTTAAAACGCCTCAATCCTTCCACAAAGGACACTTTTTATTCTTCATAGCAAACAGCAAAGGCTCATTCGTGAGTAATGAGTGCTGTGGCGCAGTAGGCCCGCTCTGGATCGCTCTTATACGCACCGATCTCTGCAGCTCTCCCAGCCAGACCGAGGCGCGTTCCTTGCCGGATGGGTCCGGGTCGTGATACAGCGCCTGTACGGCCTGGTAAACCAGCGGCAGGGAGGGTTTCCCGCCTTCCATGGCGCTCATTTGTTTCGTGATGGTTGAAGATAAGTATGTTTGTATGACGGGGTTTGAGCTTCTCGGAAGGTTGCAGACGCGCAGGTTGGATGTTTATTCTGCCCTCGCGTTCTCCGTTCTGGCCGCCATCTCGAGCAGACACAGGGCGCTCCTCCTGAGTGTCAGTCAAACAAGTCCGTGTGGAATCTGAGAGACGGGAACTATAATGAGTCCGGCCCAGAATTATTTTATCATACGAATTCACTATTCCTCGAAAGATGTCCACATATAATGAGGAATTGCCCAGGTTTAAGGGTATTTAAATGTTTATTAGTATCAGTATCACTAGTCATTGTAAAAAAAAAAGAAGGGGAAAAAAAGACGTGAATTCATTGGAGAGCGGAGACACACCCACTGCTGCATTCATTCATAAGCGTCACTCTAAATGGTCTCATTTGTCTGCCATGTTTGATCCTACATTTTATTTATACACTTATTTATTATTTCAAAGTGTTAGGAACTAGTGAAATTGTTGAAGCTTTCTGAAGCAATGGAGCTTTCATTACAAATGTATTGAAAGTGGGTTCATAACTCGAAGTGTCTGTTCACGATTCCATTTACTTCCATCTGGTGGTCAAGAACACAAAG
Source organism: Myxocyprinus asiaticus (assembly GCF_019703515.2). Lineage (NCBI taxonomy): Eukaryota > Metazoa > Chordata > Actinopteri > Cypriniformes > Catostomidae > Myxocyprinus > Myxocyprinus asiaticus. The sequence goes on from NC_059388.1 coordinate 19,598,445, forward strand.
CGCACCTACTCGACTGCTTTATGACGTGTGCTTTGAGAACACATTTGATTTCGAATCGATAAAAGTTATCAACGCTGTATTGTCGTGTAAGTGCACCGTTTATAAATGAACCGAGTAAATAGGCTAAACTTAATGGCTTATGTAATGTATGAAAATAATGAATTGTGTAAAAAACAATTATAATATACTGGATTAGACTGTGAACTAGATTACATTTGTATATATATATATATATATATATATATATATATATATATATATATATATATATATATATATATATATATATATATATATATATATGTGTGTATTGTGTATTCTATATATACTTTATTTTATTTTCTATATATATATATATATATATATATATATATATATATATATATATATATATATATATACAGGTGCATCTCAATAAATTAGAATGTCGTGGAAAAGTTCATTTATTTCAGTAATTCAACTCAAATTGTGAAACTCGTGTGTTAAATAAATTCAATGCACACAGACTGAAGTAGTTCAAGTCTTTGGTTCTTTTAATTGTGATGATTTTGGCTCACATTTAACAAAAACCCACCAATTTACTATCTCAAAAAATTAGAATATGGTGACATGCCAATCAGCTAATCAACTCAAAACACCTGCAAAGGTTTCCTGAGCCTTCAAAATGGTCTCTCAGTTTGGTTCACTAGGCTACACAATCATGGGGAAGACTGCTGATCTGACAGTTGTCCAGAAGACAATCACTGACACCCTTCACAAGGAGGGTAAGTATCCAAGCATGTTAACAGAAAGTTGAGTGGAAGGAAAAAGTGTGGAAGAAAAAGATGCACAACCAACCGAGAGAACCGCAGCCTTATGAGGATTGTCAAGCAAAATCGATTCAAGAATTTGGGTGAACTTCACAAGGAATGGACTGAGACTTGGGTCAAGGCATCAAGAGCCACCACACACAGACGTGTCAAGGAATTTGGCTACAGTTGTCGTATTCCTCTTGTTAAGCCGCTCCTGAACCACAGACAACGTCAGAGGCGTCTTACCTGGGCTAAGGAGAAGAAGAACTGGACTGTTGCCCAGTGGTCCAAAGTCCTCTTTTCAGATGAGAGCAAGTTTTGTATTTCATTTGGAAACCAAGGTCCTAGAGTCTGGAGGAAGGGTGGAGAAGCTCATAGCCCAAGTTGCTTGAAGTCCAGTGTTAAGTTTCCACAGTCTGTGATGATTTGGGGTGCAATGTCATCTGCTGGTGTTGGTCCATTGTGTTTTTTGAAAACCAAAGTCACTGCACCCGTTTACCAAGAAATTTTGGAGCACTTCACACTTCCTTCTGCTGACCAGCTTTTTAAAGATGCTGATTTCATTTTCCAGCAGGATTTGGCGCCTGCCCACACTGCCAAAAGCACCAAAAGTTGGTTAAATGACCATGGTGTTGGTGTGCTTGACTGGCCAGCAAACTCACCAGACCTGAACCCCATAGAGAATCTATGGGGTATTGTCAAGAGGAAAATGAGAAACAAGAGACCAAAAAATGCAGATGAGCTGAAGGCCACTGTCAAAGAAACCTGGGCTTACATACCACCTCAGCAGTGCCACAAACTGATCACCTCCATGCCACGCCAAATTGAGGCAGTAATTAAAGCAAAAGGAGCCCCTACCAAGTATTGAGTACATATACAGTAAATGAACATACTTTCCAGAAGGCCAACAATTCACTAAAAATGTTTTTTTTATTGGTCTTATGATGTATTCTAATTTTTTGAGATAGTGAATTGGTGGGTTTTTGTTAAATGTGAGCCAAAATCATCACAATTAAAAGAACCAAAGACTTGAACTACTTCAGTCTGTGTGCATTGAATTTATTTGGTACACGAGTTTCACAATTTGAGTTGAATTACTGAAATAAATGAACTTTTCCACGACATTCTAATTTATTGAGATGCACCTGTATATATATATTGTGTATTCTATATATACTTTATTTTATTTTCTATATATATATATTATTATTATTCAATTTTTAATTATTTTTTTAAAAGTCTTGTTGCTGTTTTGTATTGTTGTGTACTGGAAGCTGTCACCAAGACAAATTCCTTGTATGTGTAAGCATACTTGGCAATAAAGCTCATTCTTCTTCTTCATCTTAAATGAATGAAATCGTGCTCGTGATTTGGGCAGTAGCATTTTATTAACAGGCGAGTGTACATATTTTTGTTACTGTATTCACAGTAGCGACATCTTTGATTTTTGACGGAATGACAACGAAATGTGAGGGATATACAATCTTTTCAATGGGTTTGTGCAATTAAGTGTTTTTGGATCATTCCGTTGATGAAACATTGAAAAACATCTTTCCAAGACATTTCAATAGACAAAAAAAAAAAAAAACAAACAAAAAAAAAAAATCTTAGGACAACAAATTGTGGAGAATTAGATGTGATCTAGGAGCTTTTTGATAGCTTTATTCACAATATTTTCGGCGAGGCATCTGTATTTGCCATAGGTGGGCGGAATTTCCGGTTGGCTAATGGAAGTCAGATTGGTTGGTGTCGTCCGTGTAGCAGGTAAAATTTAGCTAGCGTTTTATACTGTTATATTTTCACCTTTTAATCGCTGAAAATAGTATTTGAAAAGTTCTGGAACAATGTGTGCAGTTCATGGAGGTCACAATAGTCCAGCGAAACTAAATCTGTGGCTAAAACGACAGTGTTATTGATTTGTGAAAGTAAAGTAAAGGTAGGGATAATTTCATTTACTCCTCATGTTGTTCTAAACCTGTATGACTTTCTTCTGTTAAACACAAAAGGGAGATGTTAGGCAGAATGTTAGGGACTGACAATTTCAGTCATCATTCACTTTTATTGTATGAGGCTGTCAGTCCCTAACATTCTGCCTAACATCTCCCTTTTGTTTTCAATGGAAGAAAGTCATACAGGTTTGGAACAACATGAGGGGGAGTAAATGAAATTATCCCTACCTTTACTTTACTTTCACAAATCAATAACACTGTCGTTTTAGCCGCAGATTTAGAATGATCCCTACATGTAAATAATTACAAAGTTTTTATTTTGGGTGCACTAACTTTTTAATATAAATTATACAGAGTCTTTGCTGTGTACACTAATTGTATTTTAACTACATACTGGGAAAAAAAACCCTCATTTGTCAGCTGATGTTTTTTCAAAAACCTTTTAAATGCTTTTTACATTTGTCTTTTGAATAAAAATTGAAATTGGTTGAAAGAATCTAGCATATTTCATTTACACACTATTATGACTTTCATAATCACCCTAGCCTTTTTTTTTTTTTTAAAAATAGGTAATCTAATCTGTCTTCACATTCTCACTCCTTTTTCATCAACTGAATATACTTTTTGCACAGCTGTAATTTGCCTGACCCAAAGTCATCTACAATTTTGAGCAACATTTGTTAAAAGTAAAACTGTCTGAGATGCTTCACCTCAGATTTTGTGTATGCTTTATCAAAGGGAATGTTTAACACAAGGTCTTATTTGCATGTTTGAATTTTGAGGCACAGCATGGTCAGCTGGCTTTGGAGGTAATACCCATTTGGACCATTTGGTTGTATTACAAATTGCCCATCTCCCATGGATTTGACGTCTCCATTCGGCTGGTGAAGAAATTCTGCAAGTGATTTAGATTTGAATGAGCACTTCACCTCTAAAATGTGTGTAGCATCAATGATACCGTCTGGGCTGGTTGCTAACCATGGCTCATCAAAACAGACTAAAAGACCTCTCTGCTCTACAGTATGCCCTCTGTCTTGTAGCATTTCAATGGCTTTTACCTCATTATTGCTGCCATACTTAGTAGCTGAGTTTCCTTTAAATGTAGGGAACAAGTGTTCATCCAAGTATTTTGAGGGTCAGTTTTGCTGCATTTTGGTACCCTCTTAGCTGTACTGGCTGTAATGAGACAATGTAAATGCCAGTGATAAACAGGAGAAAATGATGGAAGAACAGCAGTTGATGTGCACTTCAAGAGCGCTTGTGTGAGGAGATACCCGTATTTGTATCTTTCATCTCAATAATAATAGAGAAAGCAGTAGCTAAACAACTGTTGGGGGTAGTGAAGGATAACAATATTTATGATAAAATTTCAGTCAGGTTTTACAGAAAACCACAGTACAGAAACAGCCCTTCTTTGGGTCACAGTTGACCTGCTAATGGCGGAGGACCCTGGAGAGTGCTCCATTTTAGTGTTGCTTGATTGAACTGCAGCATTTTATACAGTTGATCATTCAGTTTTAATTGATACATTGAAGAGATGGGTGGAATATCTGGGGTGACATAAAGACTGGTTTGTCCCCTACTTGACAAATAGGAAATTTGTAGTGTCTGTTGGAGATGAGATGTCCTTGTCTTCAAAAGTTAATTGTGGTATTCCGCAAGGATATCTTTTAGGACCAATATTGTTTTCATTATATATGTTATTGCTTGGTTCAGTGATTTGTAAATACAACATACATTTTCATTGCTATGCAGATGACCTGCAATTGTATTTATCGTTAAATCCCAATGATCTGACTAATTAATGTACTTCAATCTTGTATAGGAGATATAAAAAATTGGATGGCATATAATTTTCTTCAGTTAACTACTGACAAAACTGAGGTTGTTATAATCAGTCATGATTCTGAAAAAAGTCAGCACTTAGACAGGTGGTCCCAAATAATCAAAAGGTGGTGAAGAAATTGGGAGTCTACTGTACTTTGATACTAATTTAAATTTTGAATAATTCGTCCGGAAGTTAGTTCAGTCTTGTTTTTATCAGTTAAGGAACATTTCAAAGGTTAGACATGTTTTGAGTTTCAAGGATACAGAGAAGCTTATACATGCTTTTAATTGTTCTAACCTTGATTATTGTAACGGACTGTTTTCAGTTTTAAATCAATGCACTTTAGCACGGCTACAATCAGTGCAAATGCTGCAGTTAGACTTTTGACATGAACTAGGTCTTTTAATCATATTACTCCGAGTTTAGCTTCTTTGCATTGGTTACCAATTTATTTTAGGGTTGATTTGAATATTTTATTAGTTACATATAAGGCATTAGAATATTTAGCAGAACTTTTAAGACTTTATGAAACAGTTAGACCTCTTAGATCTTCTTGTCATGAACTGTTGGCTGTTCCAAGATCCAGATGTAAAACTAAAGGTGACAGCGTTTGTAGTGAAGGCCCCACGATCGCCTGCCCTGGGATATTAGATCTGCTGAATATGTGTCTGTTTTTAAGTTTCATTTAAAAACTCATTTGTATAGACTGGCTTTTATTACTATATGAATGTGCTGTGTTTTACTGTGTGTGTTGCATTTATTATGTGTTGTGAATATGTAATATCTTACTGTGTGTTCTTTTTGATTTTAAGTTCTGTAAAGCACTTTGTACTTAATTATTAAAAAGTGCTATATAAATACATTTATTATTATTATTATTATTATTATTTGTTTTACAGAAGCTTACAAGCGTCAGTGACAAACATCACATCACTACTAGAAACCCTGTTGTTATTGTCATAATCTCTTTTAATACAAAATTTGTTTTGTTTTGTTGTTGTTGTTTTTTTTCTTCTTCTCTTAAACTGATATTGGAGCCTAAAATGTAAGGCTTAGAGACTTGAAATGTAGTGCAATGGTAGTAGGCTACTCTTGCTCGCTACTGATGCGAATGGCCATGCGGGGGCGCTATAATAAAAGCAAATGCGTTTCGAACTCCAGAACCATGTCAAAACCTCAAGAAACCTCAAACTGTTGGAATCCTTTGGTGAGTTGGGTCAAAACAAACCAAATGTATACATTTGAGTGATATCATAAAATACTGATATATCGATTATTGATATTACGAATATATATTAACATCAGTCAACATTTAAAGGTGCACTCAGTCATTTTTCCCTCATTAAAAAAGTTTAACCTCTAAAGCAGTTAATTGTAATTTTGCAATATATGTAGGAAATCATGACCACTCACATTAAAATGAAGACTCTAGTCATATCAGTAACCTTATAAAAGCTGTTTTATTCTACATGGAGAGGGTCCCCTCATGGGGGCTGCCATGTTAGAATCACATGACCAGCCGAATACAACTCGCTTAATCTCAGTAACCGTACTGTTATTTGACACTTTCACTCATTGATTAAAGTAATCATGGCTGACTGTGAACACTACATTTCCACAATGGCACCTGAAACTGAACACTATTGATTATAAATTATGCTGCATTCAAGCCGCTATGTGTCAGTGTAAGTCCAAGATGACACAAAGACAAAAGTTACTGAGTGCACCTATAAATTAGAAGCCTAATTTGTGTGCTTTCAATTAGCTGCCAGTTGCATTTCATTTATTGTAGTCTTATGCAATAGCTTTTGTAATAGAGGTTTTGGCTAATTTATATGACCAAACTTGTGACCTCACTGAAATAAATCCTTAAGTGCAGTTTCTTAAATGAATTACAGTCTCCACAGGTTGTCTGGCAAGAATGAGAATTGAGATGTCCAAAATGATTGTTTATTTACATCCATGCCACTCTTAGATCACAGTGAACAATGTTAACTGTCTTGACAGAAGATATGTGTGGTTTCTGGATTAAACATAAAGATAAGATAATGGAATCATCAACTACTTCTATGAATAACAACTACAATGGATATAATATAATTAACACATTTTAAATGAAACATTCGAATGTCATTTTGCTCCGTAATAAACATATACTATAAATATATAATAGCTCCCAAGTTGTATTATTACAGAAGTATGTGAAGAGGGCATTTAAATATGAACAGTATTTACACATTATTACTTACAGCCTGAAGGACGCATAAAGTTGAAGAAAAAGGTTGTTGGGAATGATTAAATCCACTGAAGATCAAATAACCCTTAAAGAACAAATACTGAAGTCAATAATAATAATCCAGCCAGTGAAGCACAGCAACAATATCCACACTCTGTTAAGAAAAATTAAAGGTTGGGGCCTGGGTAGCTCAGCGAGTGTTGGCGCTCACTACCACCCCTGGAGTCATGAGTTCGAATCCAGGGTGTGCTGAGTGACTCCAGCCAGGTCCCCTAAGCAACCAAATTGGCCCAGTTGCTAGCGAGGGTAGAGTCACATGGGGTAACCTCCTCGTGGTCGCTATAATGTGGTTCTCGCTATCAGTGGGGCGCGTGGTGAATTGTGCGTGGATGGTGGATAATAGCATGAAGCCTCCACACGCGCTATGTCTCCGCGGTAACGTGCTCAACAAGCCATTTGATAAAATGTGCGTATTGATGGTCTCAGATGTGGAGGGAACTGAGATTTGTCCTCCGCCACCCGGATTGAGGCGAGTCACTACGCCACCACAAGGACTTAGAGCGCATTGGGAATTGGGCATTACAAATTGGGGAGAAAAAAAAAAGAAAGAAAAAAAACTAACGGTTGAATGTTCTAAAACGTTCCGCATGATAATTAGGTGAGCAGAGTTACATAGAACAATTCTGATTGGTCAGATTGGAAGACTACTGATTCATAGTCCACACTGACTGGCTCATCGGAGTTGGTGTGAGGGTTTGGGGAGACTAGAGACAGTTCATTGAAAAAAAAGAAAGCTCTCAAGAGAAAGCTCTTGAGCAATATTTATTTACCTAGGGATGCAATAATGTGCAGTGATGTTAACAGTAAAGATGTGAAGCATGGTCTGTATAATGATGTAGTGAGTGTCCTGGATGAATGTAGTAAGCCCTATTGTAAGCTTAAAAATAAGATACAGAATATCAGGCCAGGCTGGAGTAAGTATGTAGCTGAGTACCATGCTGAAGTTCGAGAAGCTACTAAATCATGGGTTATGGCAGGTAGACCCAGACAAGGGCCTGAGGTTGAGTACAAGAAACGTACAAATGCAAGATACAAGTATACCATTCGTTTCATTTGTAAAAATGAGCAAGCTCTGAGGGCTGATTCTATGGCTAAGAAGCTTTTAAATAACAATATTACTGATTTTTGGAAAGAAGTAAGAACTCTTATCTATTATCTATAGCTGAGTATTCCATGTACTGTAGATGGAGTCTCTGGTGCTGATAGTATTGTAGAGTTATGGAGACAGCATTATTGCAATTGATTTAATTGTGTCCAAAATGATTTGTATAATGTGGATTATATTGAGGGTGATGAACCAGTAATGATAAATTCACATGAGGTGCACCAAGCTATAAGCAAGCTATCTGATAACAAAGCAAGTGCTGAACATCTCTCTGCTGAACATCTTAAATATGGGAGTAAGAGGATAGCCCCTCTTTTAGCTATATGTTTTACTGGTTTTATGATACATGGTTTATTACCAGACTCAATGCTGTCTGTATTGTTAGTGGCAGTTATTAAGGACAAAGCTGGTAAGGTAGGTAGACTAGATAATTATAGGCCCATAGCTTTAGCCAGTATTTTGTCAAAAGTTTTTAGAAAAGATTTTGCTGGATAGGATAGTAGTGTTAATTAATTCTGCAGATAACCAGTTTGGATTTAAAGCTAAATATGGCACTGATTTGTGCATATATGCTTTAAAGGAAATAGTAAACAATTATAGAGATAAAAACTCATCAGTTCTTATGTGTTTTATTGATGCATCTAAAGCCTTTGATCGTGTAAATCACGGAAAGTTATTTCTTAAAATGAGACAAAGAGGGATGCCTAAATACATTGTGAGGATTCTGGCTTACTGGTATGCTCATCAGACCATGCAAGTAAAATAAGGTTGTAAAGTTTCAGCCCCATTTGGGGTCAGCAATGGTGTTAGGCGAGGGGGGATTTTGTTCCCAGTTCTCTTTAATCTCTGTATTGATGATCTGTCGAAATGTTTGAAAGCCTGTAATACTGGGTGTATGACTGGACATATTTTAGTGAACCATATTATGTATGCAGATGATCTTGTGATCTTTAGTCCTAGTAGTGCTGGTCTTCAGCAGCTCCTCAATTTATGTTCTGTGTATGGTTTTGAACATGATATCATATATAATGCTAGTAAGAGTGTTGTTATGATTTGCAGAACTAAAGAGGATAAATGTCTAAACTTTCCTGTTTTTAAATGGTCTGAAAAGAATCTTAATGTTTGTGTGAAGGAAAAATATCTTGAACATTTTATTACTGAGCAGATGACAGATGATGAGGATATTGAAAGGCAACGCCGCATGATGTATACACAGGCTAACATACTTTTACGCAAGTTTAGTGCATGTACAGATGAAGTGAAGATGTCTTTGTTTAAAGCATATTGTACACCACTCTACACTGCACATTTGTGGTCAAACTATAGGATAGCAAGCTTAAAGAGACTTCAAGTAGCTTATAATGGTGTAATGAGAATTTTATTGAAGAAACCTAGATGGCATAGTGCGAGTGAAATGTTTGTGGCTGCAGAGTTAAAACTTTACATGCTGTTTTAAGAAATGTTATATATAAGTTCATTTGCTGGCTCAACAAGTCTGAAAATGAAATTATTGTGGGCTTATCAAATATAAGGGTCAGTACTGTACGCTACCAATCCAAGCTGTGGAGACATTGGTACCGTTGCATCATTGTAACACTGATTTGTATGAATTATAATTATTTTGTATTTTATTTTATTTTTTTAAATGTATGCTGCTCATTTTATGTATTGTCTTGTTTTTTAATTGGACCCTGAATCTGTAGTAAAGTTTTGAAGTTCAGTGCTCATTGATTTAAAGACACTATTAGAGGGCAGTCACATATAAGAGAACACCTGCCTGAGGGTAAAGTGATGACCTTTTGAACAGCTTTGGGAGACTACAAGTGGGCGACTTCACATTTACTGAAGCCGGTCGCAGGTAGGACAAGGCACAGGTATCACACACACATTACGAGATGATGGCAGTCCAAAGTTACGAAGGTTTTTGTACTTTTTCAAGAATTAACAAAGTGACGTTGATGAGTTTGCAGGTTAGTGTATGAAACTGGTGTAACTGTGCAAACTGAAAGATTAGAAATTGCTACGTTCATAATGCAATTTCCCTGTATGTAGCATTGAATAGGTCTTTCGTTCAAGCAACCAAATTACAAAAAGACAAACTTGTAACTGAAAATACGTTATGTAGACTGTATGAAAGATACCTACACACAATATATCATCCACTGATGGCTAGAGAAAATAATATTTGTCCTTTGATAATGATTTGGGTTGAATTTAATGGAAAATTATGCGAGTTGAGCTCCGAGGTGCTCCTACCGGAGACAGCACGCCTGCGGTGTGTTCACGTACCCTCATAGAAAATAATTGTTTTGAATTTTAGAACACGCCATGTGGTCCGCCAGATGCATCCGGTGTGCGATCCTCCTTAACCTGTTGATGTGCATGCCCCAGGCCCCCCACCAGAACTGATGTCACATTGCTTAAATTAGTTCACATTTAATATATAGTCTAGTAAAAAAAAAAAAAAAAGTTAATAATGTAGACAAATTATACAGATGGATAATTTGTCAACATTATGATGTCACATTGCACACTTTACCAAAGTTGTGTTGAGAAATATGTTTGAAAACACAAAGACTGTTGTGCAACGAGCAGCCCTGTTTATATCTGAAAAAATCCTGATATATATCGATAATCAGGGTTGGGAGGGTTACTTTTTAAATGTATTCCACAACAGATTACAGAATACATGCTGTAAAATGTAATTTGTAACGTATTTCGTTAGATTACTCAAGGTCAGTAACGTATTCTAAATACTTTGGATTACTTCTTCAGCACTGGTAGATTTTTTCACTTGTTTTGACTATAAAAACTCTGCCAGTACAATAAGACAAAATACACATGTTAAAAATACATTCTCTGAAAAACCTAAATATCTTATGCAGTGTTGTTTCTAAAACAAGATAAATCAAATTGATCTTGTTTTAAGGATTTTTTGATATTTTTACAGGAAAACAATAAAAAAAATTATCAAGAATACAATTTTTGCCCTAATATCAAAGGTCTTAATAGAAAAACAGAAATTATGATCCAATGTGAATTTTCTTGATAAAAAAATATGATCGTGCCTGGTAACGTGCATGTAAAATGGCTAGAAATAGCATTTAGCTTAGCGTAAAGCTGACATTTCTTTTGCTCCAAACTTACTTCAAACTTATTTGCAGGAAGATTCACTGGAGTCCCAATATCAATAATTATCAAAAACATGTTGAATTTATTCAGCATGGCTACACTGGGCCAAAATTATATATATATATATATATATATATATATATATATATATATATATATATATATATATATATATATATATGTGTGTGTGTGTGTGTGTGTGTGTGTGTGTGTGTTTTATTTATTATGACTAAGTGATAATATCAGCATTTACTCAAATTTAATTTATTGCATAACCTCAACCTTGCAGCCAATCAAGACTAAGACAAGAAGACTGTCCAAGATCGTCCAATTCTATAAAGATGGTTTAATTCTTGATTAGTCAGATACTTTTTATTCAATTACTCAAATTATGAAGAATTAACATGTCAATTTTGAAAAACGAGAGTCTTTTATTTGAATTTAAATCCAGTGAATTTACACGTGATAGATGCTATTTACACTAAGTGCAAATAGCAGTAAAAAGCATCTTCTTTGCTCTGAGTGCAAATAGTGTTAGATGCTGCTTGCATTTTTAGAGTCCAACAGGCACTCTACACCAGCCCCTACCCCTACACCTAACCCTAACCTTACCTTACAAAAATGTATCTTGGTTTACTACAGTAACTATATAATCACCATGTTATTTTGTAGTAAAATCATAGTAAACCACAAAATTAAACATGGTTATTATATTAACACTATGGTTAATTGCAATAAAACAATGGCCAAAAATCATGGTTACTACCTACTATGTCCATGAACAAAAGAAAAATCAACTTTATATACATTTTTATTTATTATTATAAGTAGTATTGAAGCAAAAATTACAGTAAGACAGGAGACAGGATGGGAAAAAGTAAGACAAAGGGGGTAATCAAACCTGGGATGTCTGCTTGATAAAAACTCACACCGTCTTTACATACTACAGTATTGCAGCAACACATGGGGATACAGTTTAACTTTAAATTGAGTGCAAAAAGCCCTGCTCTGTGGGAGGTGCAATTTACACCTAGTGCAAATAGTATCTATCTATCTATCTATCTATCTATAGTATCTATAGTATAGTAATAGTGTCAGCTTCACAAACACAACAGATTAAACACAACAGCTTCTGTAGCACCGTGGCCTTCCTTCTGCCAGTCTCTCTCTCCCTGCTGCTGGTGGCGTGGCTGTTTATATGCTGCTCTCCCCATGCTCACTGGAATTAGAGACAGGTGTTAAACATAATCTAGCTCAGGTACAAGCGCCCTTACCGCTTTCTCTCTCTCCGGACTGATGCTTGACCACGCCCCCGCTGCCACATATCCCCACCGCCCAACTCAGGCTGGGGAGGCATCCGGCCTGTCTACCACTCCCCCCCCATTTCTGGAAAGGAAGTCGGCGACAGCCATCTGCGCTCCCGGTCTGTGGACCACCTTGAACTTAAATGGCTGAAGAGCCAGATACCAACGGGTGATCCACGCGTTGGTATCCTCCATGCGGTGAAGCCATTGGAGTGGGGCGTGATCCAAGCAGAGGGTGAAGGCCCACCCCAACAGGTAGTATCGGAGAGTGAGGACCGCCCACTTGATGGCGAGACACTCCTTTTCCATGGTGCTGTACTTAGTCTCTCTCTAAGAGAGCTTACAGCTAATACAGCACCGGGCGCTCCTCCCCCTCCACCACCTGCGAGAGTATGGCCCCCAGCCCTCTGTCTGAAGTGTCCGTCTGCAAGACAAAAGGGAGAGAGAAATTGGGTAAATGTAAAAGCGGCTTTCACTTGCATAAACGCCTGTTGACACTGCTCCGTCCACTGGACCGGGTCTGGAGCTCCCTTTTTAGTGAGATCAGTCAACGGGCTGGTGACGTCCGAATAATTAGGCACAAATCTCCTATAATAGCCAGCCAGCCCCAGGAACTGTCTCACCCCCTTTTTGGTCTTGGGCCTCGGGCAGGCCGCAATCGCCGCAGTCTTGTCAATTTGAGGATGCACCTGCCCATGGCCCAAGTGGAACCCCAGATACCGTACCTCCACCCGCCCAATCACGCACTTCTTGGGGTTTGTTGTGAGTCCGGCCCGTCGCAGCAATCTCAGAACCGCCCTCAGATGTTGCATGTGCCGCTGCCAATCATTGCTGTAAATGATGATGTCATCCAAGTATGCAGCGGCGTAAGCCAAATGCGGTTTTAGGATTCGGTCCATGAGACACCGAAACGTAGCCGGGGCTCCAAACAAACCGAACGGATGCGTCACAAATTGGTGTAATCCAAACGGTGTGGAGAAAGCTGTTTTTTCATGGGAAATTGGTGTCAAGGGGATCTGCCAATAACCCTTGGTCAAATCCAGTGTCGAATAAAATCGAGCAGTGCCCAACCGATCGAGCAACCCATCAACGCGAGGCATTGGGTATGCGTCAAATTTAGACACCGCGTTGACTTTTCTATAATCCACACAGAATCGTACAGACCCGTCACTCTTAGGAACTAGAACAACTGGGCTGGACCAATCGCTGTGGGATTCCTCTATTACCCCCATATTGAGCATAGCATCCAATTCTACCTGGACAATTTTCTTTTTGTGCTCAGGCAATCGGTAGGGATGGCTACGTACCACCACCCCCGGCTTGGTCTCGATGAGCTGTATGAGGTTCGTACAACCTGGAAGAGGGGAAAACACGTCTGCAAACTCCTTCTGCAACTTGGCAACCTCTGCGAGTTGATACGGTGAGAGGTGGTCTCCGCAAGTGACTGGGGTGAAATGATTGTGTTTTGTATTCACCTCTGGCCCGAGCTCTGGCCTCTCTGGGACTACCGTAGCCAACGTCACAGGGACCGCCTCGCTCCACAATTTCAGGAGGTTGAGGTGGTATATTTGATGTGCGTCCCCTCTATCGGTTCCCTTTACCTCATAATCGAGATCCCCCACTCGTCGTGTGACCTCAAAGGGTCCTTGCCACGTGGCGAGTAATTTGGAGCTCGATGTGGGAAGTAATATGAGTACCTTATCTCCTGGTGCAAATTCCCGCAGCCGAGTTCCCCTGTCATCCAGTCGGCGCTGTCGTTCTTGAGCTTGGAACAAATTCTCCTGTGTTAGTTGCCACAAGGTGTAGAGTTTTGCTCTAAGATCAAGAACGTATTGAATTTCGTTCTTTCAATGCCAAATGGTCCTCCGCAAGACGAACGGCTTCCTCCAGCGATGCCGGGTGGTGGCACTGGACCCACTCCGCCGTTCCTCTTGGCAGTCGATGGATCAGCTGCTCCAGTACCACCCAGTCGACAACTCCCGCGACGTCGCGATTCCCCGCCAGCAGCCATTTCCGGCACGTGTCTCGGAGCCGTTGGGAAAAAGCAAATGTGCGGTCGGTCTTACCCAGCTTCAAGGTCTGGAACAGCTGGCGATACTGTTCCAGGCTACGACCCACCCGCTGCAGGATGGACTTTTTCAGGTCATCATAGGCCAGGAGATTAGTCGCCGGCAACTGTTGGGCGGCAAGCTGAGCTTCCCTGGACAGCAAGGGGAGGAGCCTGGCCACCCACTGATTCCGTGGTTCTCTCGAATAAGTCGAGGAAAGCCTCGGCATTGTCGTCGGCTCCCATCTTCAGGAGTGTGGGGGGAGGCAGTTGGCTGCGGTGGTCCGGGGACATGGCTCTCTCTTTCTTCTGGCTGAGGAGGCTCCGGATCGCGAGCCGGTCCTCTGCTTGAGCCCGTAGGATCTCAAAAAAGTGCCGTTCCTGGTCTTGGCGTAGCTCAAGCAGTGCTTGCTCGTTGGATTGATGCATACTGGCAAGGGACTGGAGGATCTCGGCCACCTGGGAGGACTCCATGAGGCGTACTTCAGTTTTAATTCCGGGTTTCGGCACCAGTGTAACACTATCTCACAGGCAGAAGGGAAGGAGAACACAGGGAAGTGAAGTTTCCAGATTCAAGTACAAGTTTTAATTGGCCACCTCAGTGCTTTACAATTTCACAAACTCATCAGTCTCACAGGCACAGAGTTACTTAAACACATCAGCTTCACAGGCATATAGTTACTTAAACACATCAGCTTCACAAACACAACAGATTAAACACAACAGCTTCTGTAGCACCGTGGCCTTCCTTGTGCCAGTCTCTCTCTCCCTGCTGCTGGTGGCGTGGCTGTTTATATGCCGCTCTCCCCATGCTCACTGGAATTAGAGACAGGTGTTAAACATAATCTAGCTCAGGTGCAAGTGCCCTTACCGCTTTCTCTCCACGCCCCCGCTGCACAAGTATAGAATTTGCTCAGATAATTATTTACTTATATGCTGCTGATAAAAGTTGTTAATCTTTGTTACTCGCAGGATGTCAGTCACCTTCCTGTAACCCAGGTTGTATCATACCCATACAACTCAGATGTATAGCTTGGTTACAATACAACCCTGGGTCACTGGAGGGCTTCTTATTTGCCAAAGGACTTTCATGAATTGGATCATTCAACACTCAAATGATGACAAAACATTAACACATTGTTCAGAATGTGCACCTCCCCAGTAAAAGATTTAATACAAAATTACATTTTTACATCATAAAATAAAATATAGTGCTTCTCAAAAATATAACGTATTTTCATTATAAATAGGATTCAAATAAATAGCCAAACATGCATCATGTAGAAATATTAAGACACTCTCTTTTATGTGTACACAAAGATTATAATGTTTCTTTCAGAAAGTAAAAATAAAAGACCTGCAAATAAACAATAACACATTTAAAAATGTAATTGCAGACAAATAAGCATTATATTACCAATTATGATCAGAACTCAAACTAAACAAACAAAAGTAAAAGACTTAGCAACAAAGATTAGCAACAAATAAATTCCTATGTATTAATGAATTTCTACATTTTATAAGTTATAATGAATTGGTAATAACAGAAATGGCAAAATTTAAACCAGCCTAGAAGAGTATACTTACCTGCTGAAAGCTGAGAAAAGATAGGCAAGTATATATATACAGGTGCATCTCAATAAATTAGAATGTCGTGGAAAAGTTCATTTATTTCAGTAATTCAACTCAAATTGTGAAACTCGTGTATTAAATAAATTCAGTGCACACAGACTGAAGTAGTTTAAGTCCTTGGTTCTTTTAATTGTGATGATTTTGGCTCACATTTAACAAAAACCCACCAATTCACTATCTCAAAAAATTAGAATACATCATAAGACCAATATAAAAAACATTTTTAGTGAATTGTTGGCCTTCTGGAAAGTATGTTCATTTACTGTATATGTACTCAATACTTGGTAGGGGCTCCTTTTGCTTTAATTACTGCCTCAATTCGGCGTGGCACGGAGGTGATCAGTTTGTGGCACTGCTGAGGTGGTATGGAAGCCCAGGTTTCTTTGACAGTGGCCTTCAGCTCATCTGCATTTTTTGGTCTCTTGTTTCTCATTTTCCTCTTGACAATACCCCATAGATTCTCTATGGGGTTCAGGTCTGGTGAGACTGCTGGCCAGTCAAGCACACCAACACCATGGTCATTTAACCAACGTTTGGTGCTTTTGTCAGTGTGGGCAGGTGCTAAATCCTGCTGGAAAATGAAATCAGCATCTTTAAAAAGCTGGTCAGCAGAAGGAAGCATGAAGTGCTCCAAAATTTCTTGGTAAATGGGTGCAGTGACTTTGGTTTTCAAAAAAACACAATGGACCAACACCAGCAGATGACATTGCAGCCCAAATCATCACAGACTGTGGAAACTTAACACTGGACTTCAAGCAAATTGGGCTATGAGCTTCTCCACCCTTCCTCCAGACTCTAGGACCTTGGTTTCCAAATGAAATACAAAACTTGCTCTCATCTGAAAAGAGGACTTTGGACCACTGGGCAACAGTCCAGTTCTTTTTCTCCTTAGCCCAGGTAAGACGCCTCTGAGGTTGTCTGTGGTTCAGGAGTGGCTTAACAAGAGGAATACGACAACTGTAGCCAAATTCCTTGACACGTCTGTGTGTGGTGGCTCTTGATGCCTTGACCCCAGCCTCAGTCCATTCCTTGTGAAGTTCACCCAAATTCTTGAATCGATTTTGCTTGACAATCCTCATAAGGCTGCGGTTCTCTCGGTTGGTTGTGCATCTTTTTCTTCCACACTTTTTCCTTCCACTCAACTTTCTGTTAACATGCTTGGATACAGCACTCTGTGAACAGCCAGCTTCTTTGGCAATGAATGTTTGTGGCTTACATGATTGTCTTCTGGACAACTGTCAGATCAGCAGTCTTCCCCATGATTGTGTAGCCTAGTGAACCAAACTGAGAGACCATTTTGAAGGCTCAGGAAACCTTTGCAGGTGTTTTGAGCTGATTAGCTAATTGGCATGTCACCATATTCTAATTTTTTGAGATAGTGAATTGGTGGGTTTTTGTTAAATGTGAGCCAAAATCATCACAACTAAAAGAACCAAAGACTTAAACTACTTCAGTCTGTGTGCACTGAATTTATTTAATACACGAGTTTCACAATTTGAGTTGAATTACTGAAATAAATGAACTTTTCCACGACATTCTAATTTATTGAGATGCACCTGTATATATAGAGAGAGAGAGAGAGAGAGAGAGAGAGAGAGAGAGAGAGAGTCTCCAAGGAGAAATGAAGGAACTGAAGTGAGGTGTATAAAAAGAGGCTGGACATATAGGATTTGCAGTTTAACCCTCTTTATCTCTCCCCAGATTATCAAAGTTGACCCACAATCTAAGTTTTAGCTAACAAGATAAACTGGCAGTTTGGACATAATCCCTCTGTTACATTAATATGGTTTGTGGGGATTTTTAGGGATTGGTTTAGTTAAATCTTGTTTCTAGATTATGGCTCATCCTTGTGCTTGGGGACCTGAAGAGTTTGGTTTGTCTTTCACCTGCCGCTCAAGAAATGGAAGCCAAGATTTAAGAAGCCAGATCAATTTAAATGTGACAATTGTTGGTTTGGCCAAATAAAAACACTAGTCCAGCTTTTACTAGGGGTTTCAGTCACATATATTAGTGTATATCACCTTTAATGTCATTTAGCCTTCCTAAATCAATCTATTGAGATCCAAAGTTTTGGTACAGTCTTGGTTACTTGTACTTAGTCAACAGAGAAAAGTAGCAGCAAGGAATCAGTAGATTTTAGAAGCTCCAAAACTTTTAAAGCACAACCTAAAGCCTTCAAAGGATCAGCTTCAGGATACAGTTCATAAAATTCACAGAATTTTCACATTTCTCATCAGATCACCAAACTAGTGTCCTCAAAGCTGTTTTATCGATTTGCCACACTGTAAACCCAAAATTTGTCATTACTCAACATATCAATTTGTCTTAATTATTACTTGAAATGTCAGGTTTTGGGTTCATAACTCAAATATTTTAGTTCATTGAACTTATTTATGTTAAAAATCCATAGACTTAAGATTTTAAGTGTTAATAATTCATACTTTTGAGTACAAAATTGAGGTTATGGGGAATACCTATAATGCTTTGTGCTTGAATTATTTAATTATGTTTCCTTGATCAAAGGGAAGTTATGGAGGCAATTACATGGTTGTAATTAAGCATTTCTAGAGGTTTTTGTTCATTTGTGGTATTATTAATATTGTTTTGTTGCAAATAGTTGTTTCGTGTGGTCACCATTAGTGTGATCAGTGTCCCATTTGGTCAAGTTGGACCCTGTTGATTCTAATTCTCTTTGTGCATATGCAGTTAAAGTGCAGGTATAGATGCATTTCTTTGTAGAATTAACTTTATTTAATGACTGACCTAGAATCAGTTAAGCTCTTTATTTTAGCTGTGCTATTGTTTGATCTAAAATGTAATCAATTCAGTTAAAACTATTAACAACAGTAGAAACAACAAAAGTCTACTTGCATCTAATTACCTTAACCTAAATAGTTAAGTTCATTATTTATGAACACCAGGTTAGTTGAACTTTGTTAACTGAAGTTTTGGATATGCCTGCTGTTCCTGTTCCGGTTGCTGCTGGTACGCTGCACAAGTGTTTGTAGCTTGCTAGCCTGCTTAGCATTGCTTATTCTTATACACTACTGGTCAAAAGTTTTGAAACACTTACTCATTCTTTATTATAATTTTTTTCACATTTTAGAATAATAGTAAAGTCATCAAAACTATGGAATAACATAAATGGAACTATGGGAATTATGTTGTTTAAATTTATTAAATTTGAGTTTTATAATGAAATAAATTAATATGGTGGCACAATTATATTTGTGTCTACAAAACTCATTTCAAACATTTAAGCATACACCTTCAGATCAAAAGATTTTTAAGATCATGAGAAACATTTCAGTCAAGTGTTTCAAAACGTTTGACCGGTAGTGTACATTCATCGTTTTATCCCATTTTACAGCGTGCTTCAGGTTTTTCCACTTTTCTACTGTTTCAACTGCGTGTATTTTACCGCGCACACCCGTTTTCTCTCTTTTTTCTTTTTTCCCCGCTTGTCTACATCTCGCCTCTCGACGTGTGCATATGCTTTCTCCGCTGTGTTTTACATGGATTATTGCATCAATCTCAAACATCTGCTGATTAGGAACCACATCAAACCACATCGATCTCAAACCCTCGCCGCTCAAGAACAACCATAACAACAACAACAAACAACTGCGGTAAGTCATGGCATCCGCTCATGTTATTTCTTCCTGCATTGCATACCACATGTTTACTATAGCTTCTTCCGTTAGCAGTGATTCACATGTGATAAATGTAAGGAATTAGTCAGGCTAATGGAGAAGTTTAATGAGTTAGAGGCACTCATCCAAATGCTAGTGGAGGTCAGTGAGAAAGAGAAGCTGGTAGATACTGTTTTGGATGCGGGTAGTACAGCGAGCAACACACACACTTTGGTTCTGGATGTAGAGCCCCCGCAGCAGGGCGTTTGGGTGACGTCTCGGCGGCATTCTCGCTCACCAAAGCAACAGCACTCTCCCATTTCTGTTAAGGTTTACGATTCTGATTCTCCCCACTCAGTGCTGCAACCACTGAGAATCATGTTGAAAGAGCCTTAATAATTGGTGATTCTATTGTAAGTAACGTGGAAATAGAGACTCCAGCCACCATTGTTAAATGCATTTCCAGGGCTCAAGTGTCTGACATCAGATCAAATTTACAAGTGCTGGCTAATGCTAAAAGTAGATTTTCTAAAATTGTTATTCATGTCGGGACTAATGATGTCCAGCTTTGCCAGTCAGAGATCACTAAAGATAACATTAAAGAGGTGTGTGGACTTGCAAAAACAACGTCAGACATTGTAATATGCTCTGGCCCCCTCCCTGCTCATTGTGGTGATGAGGTTTATAGTAGATTAGTGTCACTGAATGGCTGGATATCTGAGCGGTGTCTGGAGAATAGCATAAGATGTATAGACATTTGGAAGAGTTTTTGGGGTAGACCTGACCTGCTAAATAGATTCAGACTCCATCCCTCCAGGGAAGGTGCTGCTCTCCTCTCTAGTAATTTGGCTCATAGTTTTAATAGTGATAGTATTTGACAAACTGGGGACCAGGTCAGGAAGCAGACAAACTGGTTACTCTGAACATCTGCTAGCTGCCTTGAGATGTCACACAGGTCACATAAACTACAACACATAGAAACTGTATTACCTAGATATCACACAGAGACTGTGTCTGTTCCCCGAACTACCAACCACAAAACTCTCACTAAATCATTTAGAATTGTTTTTGATTAAGGTCAAACTTGATAAAAAAAATAAAAAAAATAAAGGTAGGGCTGCTAAATATTAGATCTCTTTCTACCAAAACACTAATTGTAAATGACATTATTACAGATCATAGTTTGAATGTGCTCTGTTTGACCAGATGAATATATTCATTTAAATGAATCTACTCCCCCAGGTTATTGTTAAAAACATGAGCTTCGTCTGAAGGGTCGAGGAGGTGGTGTTGCTACAATTTACAGTTTTTGGTGTTACTCAGAGGACAGGATATAAGTTTAAGTCTTTTGAACTAATAAGGCTTAATTCGACACCATCAGATATAAATAAAAAATCTCTGTTGTCTTTTGCCGTTGCTACAATATATAGATCACCCGGGCCGTACTCCGATTTCATTGGTGAATTTGCAAATGTTCTATCAGATCTAGTAGTTAATGTAGATAGAGCTTTAATTGTTGGTAACTTCAACATTCACATAGATAATGAAAATGACACATTGGGATTAGAATTTATCGATATTCTCAACTCTCTTGAAGTCAGACAAAATGTGGCAGGACCAACTCATCACCATAATCATACGCTAGATTTAATTCTGTCATATGGAGTTGATGTTGATACTATAGAAATTCTACTGCAGAGCGATGACATCTCAGATCATTACCTTGTTTCTTGTTTGCTGCGATCAGCTAATGTCACTCAATCTACACCACGCTATCATTCAGCTAGAACTATTCTTTCGACCACTAAAGATAGCTTCACTAATAATCTTCCAGAATTGTCTCACATACTCAGTAAGCCAAAAAGTCTAGAAGAACTTGATGTAATAACAGAAAATATAAAGACAGTCTTCGCTGGCACTCTTGATAATGTCTCCCTCCTACGATTAAAGAAAATTCAAGAAAAACCTCATGCTATATTCCATCACGTTCATTATGATCACAAAATTCTGGCTTGTTAATAGTTCCTAGAATATCAAAATCCACAAAAGGAGGTAGATCTTTTTACTATTTGGCTCCTAAACTATGGAATAGTCTCCCTAACACAGTTCGGGACACAGACACACTCACTCAATTTAAGTGTAGACTAAAGACTCATCTATTTAGCCAGGGATACATCTAATTTATCCATCAACTCACAATTAGGCTGCTTTAGTTAGGTCTGCTGGAACCAGAAACATCTATCACGATCTATAACTCTGCATAAAATTTTGAATGGCATCTATGCTAATATTATTCTATTTGTTTCCATGTCTCAACCTTTGGGATTCATACCCCGAGGTTACCAGAGATGGCCAGCTCCGTTCCTGCTTGGTGTCGGACTCCACTGCTACATGTCACTAAGTGATGACGACACTGAAATGATGTGATGCACCTCATTGATCTCTGCCTGCATCACCTTTGTCTATTGATGGATTACACTCTTGAAATGGAATACATAGACTATCATTTAATTGCCAACAAAAGCCTTCATCAGCCAACTAACAAAGGACAATGCATCCATGTGAACTTCTGCTGCGCCAGTCCTCCCTTCTTTGGATGGAGCAGGTGAAATGTTTTCCAGTCTAAATGATTTATATTGATATTACTACATCAAAGATAGATTTTTTTACATTCACTTTTCATTGATTGCGACAGATACATTCCCGAGGGTCTTGGCACTGCTTGTGGACCTGACTGGTACAAAAAGAGCGAGGAGTACAACTCAGAGAGCTACACCTACTTCCTTATTGTCACCTGCTTCTTCATGCCAATGACCATCATCATCTTCGCTTACTCTTAGCTCCTGGGAGCCCTGCGTGTTGTAAGTGTCCAAACTCTGCTTTTTATGAACCCTTTTAACTAATATCTGTATTATGAATAGACCCTAGGTTTATTGTTAACTTATCTTTTTTGTTCTTGCAAATAGTTGGCTGGACTATTCAGACAATATTCATGGTATATTTAGGAGAATTCTACAACTGCCATATGAATAATCCTCTGCACTGAAAACTGTATTGACCCTATTTTGCTTCCAGTTTCAATTTCTGTCCATTCTTAAATGGACAAATACAAACTAGTTATGTCAGACTTCAGTTATATACAAACTTCTTTGTTCTTTATTTCCATGTAAAGTAGCACAAACTGCCAAAAATGTGGATATTTTGTAAATGGATATTTCACAACCATTCAGATGCTATAACTATATCATATTTTATTGTAGGTTGCAGCTCAGCAGGCAGAGTCAGCCTCCACCCAGAAGGCAGAGAAGGAAGTGTCCAGGATGGTCATTGTGATGTGGTTCAGCAATGCTGATGATACAAATAAAGATTACCCTCTGGTCGCCATCCCCGCTTTCTTCTCAAAGAGCTCCTGCATGTATAATCCTCTAATCTACGCCTTCATGAACAAACAGGTTAGTGCATGTACAACACACACCAGTGTTATGATTAACGAAAACTGAAATAAAAATACATTTTTTGTTAACTCAAATAATAATAAAAACTAGTTTTTGTTTACCCAATAATAGTAAAGTAAAAATAGATATTTATGACTCTGAAACAAAGTAAAATAAAACTTTTTCTTATTTTTTTTTTTTTTTTTTTTTTTTACATTTGAGTTAAATTTGACAGCAAAAAAGATGTCTGTATACATTGTATATTCTAACACACACACAGACAGACACTAAAATTCTCCAACCTTTGCTTTTTTTCCATTTCAGTTCAATGCCTGTATCATGGAGACTGTATTTGACAAGAAGATTGATGAGGCCTTAGAGGTTTCCAGCAAGACCGAAAACTCATCTGTGGCTGCATAAATACTTCCACACTTTTACAATTTATCTGGACCTGTTTTCCTGTCACCCTCCCCCCGACTGTTCAAATCCTCTACCTTTACACTCTGTCAAGGGCCAAGGGATGCCAACAAACCCCTTGTCCCAAAGACACAGCCCACTGGATGGGGGGCAATATCCTACCATCCTTTCTGTGCAGAACTGTCTTTTTTTATGTAAAACATTGCTATTTCATGTTAAAACAATGCATTATGCATTGATGATGAAGTAGAATATTTAATTTCCAACATCCTCTCATGTGAATGGCCTCATGCAAAGCTTTGAATCTAACAACACTGCAAACGGAAATTCTTGATTTTGTTTTTAAAAATACCCTATGACTGTCCCATTAGCCACAATGCATTTTCAATAGTGGCAATTTGTATTCTATTCTATAATCCCATGACATCCCAATGAAAAGTGCTTGTTCTGACAAATATTAAACAACAATGCTCTTTGGAATTCTCAGGTGAAGAGTAATGGTTTACTAAGTGGTTTACTCCTCTTCTGAATCTTTAAAGTACTTAAAGTCCAGCTTTCTGGCTGGCTTAGCCAAGATATAAAAGATCACAAGGAATTATCCACATCCATCCGCTCGCTGAGGAACTGTTCACTGGAAGTTTGCTAACAAAAAACGCACACAATGACTAATCGTGAGTGACAGCTTTAGTCCAGTCACTGGCTTCATGACATTGTACCCCTAATTTCTGTATCTATACTACCACTGTACATGCTCTATTTTAATTAGATATGCAGTATGCATGTATTTGCACATGTGCCGATTTTAGAAATTATAAAGATTTATATTGTTCGATGCATTCTTCTTTTGCCTGTGAGTCACTATAAATAAACTGAAATGGCATTTATGTAATTGGCTGTGAAAACTTAATGCTTTCAGCATCTGCACAAGAAATTATAAAACTTTAAACCTGTTGCTTTTTGTCACGTCTCACTAAAAAGCATTTAGTCAGTGTCAGTAAATGAAATGTTGAGCCAAAGACACAGAGAACAATAACAGACGACATGAGACTTCCTGTAAGCGGTCACAGTGGAACAAAGTTTCATACAAGATGGAAAGTGTTGAAGTGTTTTTTTAACAGTTGATATTTGAAGGAAAAAAAAATGAAACAATGATAATTCAGGCCTTCTGGAGATATCTGATGATAGTGTTTTCATTGTTAACCAAATACAACATTTTTACTTATCCAATCAGTAACTGTAACCAGGGCCATCGCTTTAATAATGTATATACAGTAAATATACGTTACAAAATATACAGAATTAATAAATATTACAGGAATTTTAAACATTATTGTCTGCTATTTTGGGATCTTTCTAAAAACTGACAATGAAAGGTAAAATTGTGAATAGTGAAAACAAGACAATTGTCCCAATAAATGACTAATAAACTATTTTTCATTATTAGATTTTATTGACAATTTGGTGTTTGAAAGATAATCTGTAGATGCTGTGATGAGTTGAGGTTGAGTTTTGACCTGTGTTTAAAACAAATACTGGCCAAAATGTGGCTAAATTCAAAAGAATGCATCAATATCAAGCTTAAAACAGCTAATTTTAGTAACATCTTTGATTTGACGGCATGACAATTTGAGGTTCTCCCTACTAAGGTGCCAAATCGGATAGAAATTACAAGGCAAAATTCAGCGAAAGGCACAGTGACAAAGAGAAGAAACTGGGAGTCTGATAGCAGTAGATATTCATGGGATGAGTCCATGAATAACACAAGATTTCATCTAAAAATATCAGTGGAATACACATGGATACGGTCTTAAGATAGTGAAGAGGAGAAAAAAATTATTCTCATGATCTAGGCCAAAAAATCTTTTGGAGTTTGTGCCAAAACAAGTACACACAGGATATAAATTTGAGATTACCTATACATGTATAAAACCATATATAGATACGTACTGAAATACATGCATACATTTTAAACAAGTTTGAATAAAGTCCATATTATAAATGTATAAAATCCCAATAGGATTGTGAACAGTAGGGCAAGCTGATCATTACTCTGAAAAGCAATGGACGTAAAGTCTTAGCAAAACCACACAAATATACATCCTGCATAAAACCCTAAGACTGGGGTCGAGTCTAGAAGGTAACCATCCGGATGCTGAAAGTTGCATGCAACGTTCACACACTGTTTATTATGTTTATTTGGAGTCCCAAAGAAACCCTACACCTACCCCCCAAAACCTAACCCAAATCTAGCCCTAACCCCAATCTTAGTAACTATAAATGTGAGTCTCGTGAGACTTTTGCAATCGGACGGTTACCTCCTAGACGTAGCCCAAGACAGGTCCAATATCGTTCCTCATTAAAATAAGTATAAACAGTTAATGAAATGATAATGCTGTACATTGACTGTGATTCCAAAGACTGAGCAAAACATATACAGAGAACATACTTTACATTAAAAAACAAAAACAATTACGAATCTCCATGTGCAAATAAAAGGAAAATGATCCATCACCAAGTAAACTAAATTTGAGAGTTTAGAGTTGGATTATGACGAGGCAATACAAAATAAATTATATTTCTTAACAAATCAAGTTGAAAAGTAATTATTTATAATACTACAAAAGTTAATCAAAACTCATCATGCCGAACCAATGCCTCCCCAAAGTCAGTTGCTTGGCTTCCCACAAACAAGTCATACTTGTTTAGAATTTCATCTTTGGTTAGTTTGCCATCCTGAAAGACAGAATGTGACAGATTCAATTATAACAGAATTCAATCATAATGTTTATAAAAGCCACATTCATTAATCTCCAATGTATTGCACCCTGTATTTTGAGCTTTTCATGAGATGGATGTTAATTGCAGCAGGTGTAAAAAGGGGTCTTAGCATCACATACACGGTCTTAGACTTATCATAACAACAATAATTTCATCCTATGCAAGATATATTTTAGATCGAGTTCCAGGTGTGCAGATATACACTGGCGGCCAAACGTTTGTGTGTTAATGTAAAGATTTTGCTATTTCAGAAGGCAATTGTACTTTAATTCACCAAAGTGGCATTCATCTGGTCACAAAATATAGTCAGGACATTACTGATGTACAAAAACAGCACCATCACTATTAAGTCATTTTTGATCAAATCTAGACAGGCCCCATTTCCAGCAGCCATCACCTTATCCTTGAGTAATCATGCTAAATTGCTAATTTGGTACTAGAAAATCACTTGCCATTATATCAAACACAGCTGAAAGCTATTTGGTTAAGCTTAACGTCTTTGAGTTTGTTTTTGAGTTGCCACTGTATGCAATAGACTGGCACATCTTAAGGTCAATATTAGATCAAAAATGGCAAAAGAGAAACAGCTTTCTCTAGAAACTCGTCAGTTAATCATTGTTTTGAGGAATGGAGGCTATACAATGCTTGAAATTGCCAAAAAGCTGAAGATTTCATACAAAGGTGTACACTACAGTCTTCAAAGACAAAGGACAACTGGCTCTAACAGGAACAGAAAGAGATGTGGAAGGTCAGATGTACAACTGAACAAGAGGATAAGTACATCAGAGTCTCTAGTTTGAGAAATAGACACCTCACATGTCCTCAGCTGACAGCTTCATTGAATTCTACCCGCTCAACACCAGTTGCATGTACAACAGTAAAGAGAAGACTCAGGGGTGCAGGCCTTATTGGAAGAATTGCAAAGAAAAAGCCACTTTTGAAACAGAACAACAAAAAAGAAAAGGTTAGAGTGGAACAGATAATTGGAAAACAGTGTTATGGATCTTAAACCCATTAAGCTTTTGTGGGATCAGCTAGACTGTAAGGTGCGTGAAAAGTACCCAACAAGACAGCCACATCTATGGCAAGTGCTGCAGGAAGCGTGGGGTGAAATGTCACATGAGTATCTGGACAAACTGACAGCTAGAATGCCAAGGATCTGCAAAGCTGTCATTGCTGCATGTGGAGGATTTTTTGATGAGAACTCTTAAGTTGTTTATGTAGCATCTGGACCAATCAGACACACAATTATTCATTATTTAATGAATAATCCAACAGACGTCTCAAGACCGTAACAAGCAAAGTTCCAAGTAGGCCCAAGCAGACTCCGAGATGTCTGCTCTCCCACTAATCATTATCAGCTCTTACTCCCCCTTTGCTGACACTGGTCCAGCAACTAGTGGACCTCAGAGACGTTCCAGGTGGGGGAAGGTAGCCACATGCAAAAGCAGAGGAACGTGGTTGAGAAGAAACTCACTCCCCCATAGGAAAGACACATAAAGCCCATAAAACAGACTTTTCTTTGTTAATTTATAGACAAACTGTTCTATAAATGAACATGCATATCCTCAGGACATTGTGTGTATGATTATTACTGTCTCGTATAGTGTCTTTTGTACTGTATACCGTTTTGTGCATGTTTTATGACAGAGCCACTAGATAATGTAAAATTATTGGTATCACGCTTCCTATCATATTAATCCTTGTGTAATGCCCTAAACATTGGAGTATAGCACCCCCTTATAGCATGCATTGTATGCTTGTTATATTAATCAGAGCATAAAGGGGCACAAACTGCTAGCTTACTCCAATCATGCAAATGAGTCAGCTTCCAAACAAAGGAACTTTTCCTGCTGGAAAACTGCACCTTTCTCATTGGTCAAGCTAAACTCGAGAGGAGTGACCTCCCTCAGGAGTTAAAGGGCACTGTCGGAGTGACCTCCCACTCTCTCTCTCTTCCCTCTTCTCTTTCTCCCTTCTGCTCATGGTTGCTGCTCGTGTGGGACCGGAAACGCCCCGTCTGACCGTGAGGTCGCAGGCCAGCAGGCCTTAACACATCAAGCCATGTGTAACTTCCTCGACCATAACGGAGTCAAACTAACACTGCAAATTCATCATCATTTCTTCATTCAACACGGAAGAAACTGATTGCAACTTCAACACCATCGACTCAAGGAACCATCAAGACTTTCTCCTGAGACTGCTTTCTCCTTAAAGCTAATTCCTTACAATAGAAATTGTGAGCGGATACAACGAGACGTTGTATTATGATTTTAATAGTGGAGAATTTTATTCAGACAAATAATCTAGTTATTTGTCTAATTTATAATGGTTGTCGAACGCGACTAATTCCATTATAAAGTTCCTTACATAATAATGTAGAACAAGGACAGTTTAATTGAATTCCTAGCTCACACATACTGTTTCCCTACATATAATGGTGGAGGTACACGGGCACTTTAACCCATCCTGTATACATTTATACTACCAAATTCGCTACATTTAAGAAGTTCTGAACGTTTTTTCAAATAGTAATTGTAATTTTTCACGTTATTAATGTCCTGACTATACATTGTGATCAGTTGAATGCCACTTTGGTGAATAAAAGTACCAATTTCTTTTCATAAGGGCAACATCTGTACATTGTTCCGCCAGTGTATGTCTCTAATATGCATCTTCAAAGTACAATCTTAACTATTAGTACTATATGATGTTGCCTCACCTTGTTCGTGTCAGACTCGTATACCAGATGCTTTGCTTCAGCCTCAGCATGGTCATAGTCAGATGGTATAATCCAGTCCATAGTCTCCTCTTTGTCCATCTTCCCATCCTTGTTCTTGTCTCTGAACTCTGAAAACTGCTCACGCTCTGTCGCCACCCATTCTGGCTCGTCCATTTCATCCTCATGGTTGTACATGTCACCTGATATTCAACAGATGCAGCCCAGCCAATATTAACTATACTGGGAACTTTTAAAAACACCATAAAACTAATAATTCGGGTCACTCACCAATATACTCCTCTAGGTCGATAAAACCATCACCATTCTTATCAATATCCTCCATAGTTTCCTGATGATAAAATTGAGGGAGCAAGACAATGGGTTAAGGTGAAATGGGTTAAAGAAAAAACCTGTTCTAAAAGTCAACATTACATCAACAACACCGAACCTGTTTACTTTAATACACATTCCTGGTATTATTGTGAGTTTAATGGAATATTCTGGGTTAAATTCAATCGACAGCATTTGTGGCATAACGTTGATTGCCACAAAAATTATTTTCGACACGTCCCTCCTTTAAAAAAAAAAAAAAAAAGAAAAATGAGTGAGGCACTTACAATGGAAGTGAATGGGGCCAATTTCTGGAGGGTTTAATAGCAGAAATATGAAGCTTATAATTTTATAAAAGCACTTATATTAATTCTTTTGTTAAAACTGTGTATTATTTGATTGTTTAAATCACAGTTTTTAATAAAAATGTTAATCATAAAAAAAATAAAAAAATCTTTGTTTTTACAGTTTTAGGGTTTACTGCCATACATCGTCATGGCAACAAAGTTGTAAAATTGGATAACTTTACTCAGAAAAGGTAAGTGATTTTATCACATTAAATCATGTCAACATGCATAATGTTTACGTCTTGTGGCTTTACTTTTGAAACAGTGAGTATTTTAATGTTTACGGATTGGCCCCATTCACTTCTGTTGTAAGTGCCTCACTGTAACTTCGATTTTTGCTTTTTTTTTTAAGAAAAGGAAGGACGAGTCTAAATTATTTCTTGTGGTAATCAAAATTATGCCACAAATGCTGTTGATTGAGCTTAACTTGTATTGAACCTGGAATATTCTTTAAGGAAGTAAAATGGGTTGCAAACGCATGTTGTTCACTTTAACCTAGGATTAAACCGCCATGCCAAAACTCACCAACACAACAATGTCCTTCATATGTTCATACTCCTCAGGGTGGAGGAAGGCAGTGAACTCCTCTTTGTCAGCAATGTGGTCTCCATTATCATCAGCCATTCTGAAGCGTCGTTCATCTCTTGCCATCATCTGCTTGTAGTTGTAGCCATCATCAGGCTCAGGGTCATCTAGAAGAACATGGACCATACAAATCCACTTTGTTAACATTTATTAAGCTTAAGTATCTTTTTTTTCTTGTGTCAAGAGACAAAGTTTTGACCCTTCATGCTCAGCATTGAGCTTTTACAGTTAGACAAAAGTGGTCACTGTACCTAAGGTACAAGCTTTGTGTAAATTGGGCAAGAAAAAAATAAGCTAGCTTTTCTATTTTATAAACTTGGTTTAGAAAGAGATTTTTGGTTCTTACCGAGGTAGGTGCCATATGTTACATTCTTGTATTCATCCCAGGAGATCATGCCATCGTTATTCATGTCAAAATCCTTCCACTGCCTTTCCACATTATCATAGATGTATTTCTTTTGAGCCTTTTTGATCCATGCTTTCAGCTCAGCCTCTGTTACAAAGCCATCCTGGTCTGCATCAATCTTATCCACCATTTTACTGGAAGAAAAAAAAATAGTCATTATAAGTGTGTGCCCTTTCTGAATTAAAGGGATAGTTCACCCAAAAATGAAAATTCTCTCATGATTTACTTACCTTTATGCCATCCCAGATGTGTATGACTTTCTTTCTTCAGCAGAACCGAAGTGAAGATTTTTATAAGCACATTTCAGTTCAGTTTGTCCATACAATGGAAGTGAATGGGTGCCATCAGACTGCTGGCTATTTGATGGTCCAAAAGGCATATTTAGGCAGCATAAAACTAATCCACATGACTCCAGTTGATCAATTAATGTCTTCTGAAGCAACCGATAGATCGAAGAAACAAATCAATAATTAAAACGTTTTTAACTTTAAACCATTGCTTCCGGCCAGCACTGGATTGTTGTTTGTGCTTACGTCACGTGACATCAGCGTGATGCGTTGACTGCTGCTAGCATCCATTTTTAAAGTTAATAAAGTTGTAATTATATATTTATTTTTTACACAAATCCTATCGATTTGCTTCAGAAGACATTCATTGATCGACTGGAGTTGTGTGGAGTACTTTTATGCTGCCTAAATATGCCTTTTGGACCATCAAATAGCCAGCAGACTGATGGCACCGATTCACCTGCATTGTATGGACAAAAAGAGCTGAAATGTGCTTATAAAAATCTTCGCTTTGGTTCTGCTGAAGAAGGAAAGTCATACACATCTGGGATGGCTTAAAGGTAAGTAAATCATAAGAGGATTATCATTTTTGGGTGACCTAACCCTTTAACAGCATCATAATCTTTCTAAAGAGTGACTTAAAATCATTCTGTGCTACTCAGCTTTCCAAGCCAAAGGCTATGCTCGGAAAAGCATTTTACAAAACTATGCTTTCTTCAGCTGCATTATACAGTATCGGACTGACAAATGTTTTAATTATGAAAAGTAAAAAATGTAAATCAGTTTTTGTTTTTCTTGAAAAGCTTTTTTATTTCCAAGATAACAATTGGACAGTACTTGCATGCAACATGATGAGGTTACATGAAATTACATAGCACACTACCATTTGAATGATTAGTAGGCAGTATATAGTACAGTGATTGCTGTGCAGTTTGCAGTAAATAGAAAGCTAGTATTAGTCATTATTAGTACAATCGTTACCCAAGCCTATTCTTGCTTTCCTCTGGGGTCAGGTCATCAAAAGTCTTGGCTTCCTGCTCACCAAGGAAGGCATCGTGGTCATAGTCAAAGTTTGTGTCATCTTCATGCTCCTTGCTGCTCAGTGACGCATCCTGGTGGACACGTTTCTTCTTCTCTGTGGGTTTACTGGTGGCATAGACCACGCACAGAGCAAAGCACATCAACAGAGGCCTAATCTCCATCTTCATAAAACAATTCTGTAGGAAAAAAAGGCATGTATTAGCATAAATACAAAATAACTTTTAAACCCAGACAAAACATTTACTGATCACAGAAATTTTGTGGTACTAGTGTGGCCATGTTTAAACAGTGCACCGTGCACAAATAATCTCATGGTTTAAATGTAAACACTGGGCATGTTTAAGTAGGAAAGCATGTCCAAATGACATTCGGGACTTTTGCTCCTAGTGCGAAAGAGAATTATCCTGCCTGGAAAACATCAGGGAACACAGTGTGTATGAGGAAAAACTCTTATGTGTTTCCAGAGAATGCACATTGAACAAATCCATAAAAAGGAGATAAAATTGGGGAAAAGCCTAGTAGCACAGCCAAGCCATATGTCGAAGACACATAAACACAATTAGCACATAATTAATAGAGAAACTGTTTGCAATAGCTCTGCAAGTCTACAGAGATCATAACACTTATTAAAGCCAAATATATTGGCATATTTTACAATTCCAATTAGTATGCACAAAGGACAAGACAGACACTGTGATTATTTCAAACAAGCATTTAAAGGTGAACTCTTTTTGAATATGTCGTCTTTGACTCACACTGACACCTATCGGTGTGGATGCAGCGTCACATAAATACAATTCAGTTAGGACAACTCTCGAAAAGATTTGACAAAATAGTTTATTGTGTAAATGTTATTGAGAGTAGGTTTGGTCTTGGTGGACTAGATCTGCTTATGCAAGCAGCTGCTGCTTAACACACTGCACGATACGCTGTACACAATACACTGTTGCTGTTGAGATATGCAGCTTCAACTGAACACAACAGATACCCCCCCAAAATTGCATTCTTGAATATCGATGATCACAAGCCTGAAGGAATGGCTGGTGTGTGGTTGAGGGTCTAGTCCAGTGAGTACGTAAAGTTGCTTCAACTTGGAGGCGAACCACAAACTAGTCATAGGTTTCCCCTCAGCCGTAAGGAAGAGAGGGTCCGAGGGTAGGGTGGAGTTCCGTGCTCGCAGTTTGGGCTATAGTAATTTGTGTACCTATGTTAAATTCTTTTAAAAAGATTGAGAATAGAAGGTGATCAATAGAAATATCTGATATTGTGTGATCTAGTAAAGGATTAAAGGAGAGTGTTTTACATGTGAATTCTCCAGGCATTAAAAACCCGTAAAAGGCTGCGAGGAAAACACACTCTAAAAGATAATTTGTGTATGTATTGTAAACCTCAGATCTTAAAAGGTGCAACATCTTGTGTAATAACGGTAGAGTGAGAGGTAAGCGTTAATCTTTGCCTTTTGGGGATGCTTTCTTTAGACCATTCAGGAGCAGCCAGATGGAGGGATGGCCGAGGAGACTAATCAGGTTGGGGTCCTTCAGTCACAGGTGAAATTGAATGCCTGCTATAGTGGCTTTTTTAGAGTCGGGTTGTAATTTATGGGAGTTAAACCAATGCGCTATGAAAGCACATATGATGGACACATTTATTGGAAGAACAGGAACAGAGAAACCAGCACAAAAAGAAAGAAAATAAGCCCAGGCAGAATCATAAGCTTTGAGCGTAGATTTAGCCATGCCCAACCTCAGGAATTTAGTGGCGGAAGACAAGTACGAGGAGAAAATTTCTAATCTAGCACGACTTGGTTGAAGGGTGGGCATCTTAGGTCAGTAGGCTGGGCTTCTGGGCATAGAGCATGGAATTTCTGAAACTGAAAATGAGAAAGGGTGTCAGCAAACGTATTGTTTAAACCAGAAATGTAAGCAGCTTTGAGAATTAAGTTTTTAATAATGCTAGTCCAGCTGAGAGGACGAACTAAGCAATTGATAGAGGGAATAGAGGAGCGACCTTTATTAATTATATGTACTACCGCTTAGTTATCGCATAAGAACGTTATATGTTTGCTTCTGCATTCTTCGCCCCATAAAAGGTATGCAATGACGATGGGGTAGATTTCGAAAAGTGCGATAAATTTAGCCTCAGGTGGAAGGGAATGAATTTTGGCTGGACAATTTTCTGCGACCACTTGTTACTGAATAACCCACCGAAGCCTATGGAAGGAGCAGCATCAGTATAGATTTGAAGGGAGTTTGAGGTTTCAACATAATCATTATAAAAAAAGATAAACCGTTCCAATCTGATAAAAGGCGAGCCCAGAATTGCATGTCAGACTGACAGCCAAGGTCGAGTGTGATAATATCTTGAAGGTTTAGAATGTATTTTGACAGCTTGAGAAGTCTAGATATGAATGCACGCCCTTGGGGAATAATGTGCATAGCAAAATGAAGGTGCCCTAAAAGGGAAAGTAGATCACGCTTAGATATGATTTACGTGGAAACGAAAGAGGATATGCATTGACGAATTTGAGTGAGTTTCACCAGAGAAAGAGAGGTTTTCATTTTCTGGCTATTAAAGAGCCCATATTATGCTAATTTACAGGTTCATAATTTTATTTTGGGGGTCTACTAGAATAGGTTTACATGCTTTAATGTTCAAACAACACATTATTTTTCTCATACAGTACATTTCTTTTCTCCGCTCTTCTTCCTCTGGCTCAAACGCTCCGATTTACCTCCTGTCTCTTTAAAGCCCCACTTTCCGAAAAGCCCAGCCTACTATGGATACTGGCCGTAACACTACAGCTTGTAATTATATAAGACTCGACCATTTTGTTACATAGTTTTAGGTAAAAGCCGGCCCACAGCTAAATAGTAAACCCTTACCAAAACAATAACATTACATAGCAAGTTAGCCGAGCACCACCGTGGATTGCAGATGTAAAATTACCGTTTGTAAAAATAAATCCATCTCCCTTGATCACTATTCATGACTGTAAGAATGACAAACAATCTGCATAATTCTACACAATTGTAGGTAAAAGTGGGCCCACAGCTGATTAGCAAAACTATTTCAACACAATAACATTAGCTAACAGGTTAGCAGAGGCCTACAGCTGTGCACTGGGTGTACACCATAGCTACAACACAAAACTCAGCATTTGAACTCTCGGTAGCAGATAAAGCCACAAATAATCAAGCCTACTTACAGGTTGTGATCCTGAAGCGCCAGATTGTCCCAACAAAGTGGGAACTGCACCGTCTTTCAGGAGTAACCGTCTTGAAAATCCGGCATTGGTTGTCGTTGTACTGCTGAGGAATAGTGGTAAAAATCAATTTTAACCACTGATACTTCAATTTGTCTGCCTTTGGAAGTCCAAACAAAGAAGTTTCACTTTTGCAGTGAAGAAAACAGCATCCTCTCGACAAGTAGCCCTTAGGCGGGCATTATGTAAATGTGTTACATAGTGACGTAGATACTTTATGGAAGAAATGGCTGCACTACAAACAGCCTGTTTCTTGTAGTTCTTGAGCAGTGTTGTCTGTGGGAGAGAATAACTCCCATTTGCATGGACTTTGTGCTTTGTAATTTTGCAGACCTTTTACAAGCACAAAGAGCTATGTAACACACTAAAGGAAAGGTAAAATCCCAAAAAGCAGAACAGGGCCTCTTTAAGATTAATACAGTGCCTAGGAACTCTAAGGAGGTTGAGGGACCGATAGTTTTTTCTTCAGAAAGAGGCACCATGAATTTGAGAAAAACTGATTTTAAGGTGTAAATACTACAGTCTGATGGGGATTTTGGAAAGTCGACCATGAGAAAATCATCTAAAAGGTGTAAAACAAAGGGGAGTTTATATTCATTGAGATGGATCCAACAAAGTGCTTCTGATAAAGTGACGAAGATCCTCAGGCTGCTGCAGCAGCCAAAAGCCAATCGAACAGCAAAGTATAATTTAGAACACCACCTGATTCAGAAAAGGTGCCATTTCCATGGATGAAGGGGCATAATTTTGAATGTGTCTGTGACATCAGCTTCCCCTAGCCAGGCACCTTTGCCAGCAGTTTTAATAAATTGAATTGCGTGGTCTACTGAAGCGTAGGATAGGGAAAAAATATCAGAGAGAATGAGATTCTTAATACTGGGAACCAGACTGTTATACGGAGCAGAGTGATCGATAATGAGGCATTTTTTACCTGAATATTTCCTGGTAGCCAGACCTACGGGATTAATATGAAATATACAGAACGGATAATGGGCATAGGGGCCGATTAAATAGCCTTTTTTAACCTCTTTTTGAATTATGCCGTCAACAACCTTGGGCTCTTTCAGCACTGACACAAGATTTTTTGATATGTAAGTTGAGCAGGGGATGAAGCTAAGACCAGCTAGAAAACTTTGTAGTAGACCAGTAATTAAGAAATTTACGAAACAGCAATTAGGATGCTTGGATACATTTTTTTAAAAGTTCTTGCACATTGATTGGAGTGGAAGGATGTTTATTCATTTTCTTGTTGGTCCGGGCTTGCTCCTGCTTGGACAAACAGCCCTAAAGTTACTGTCGCCACATTGGCTACAACAATGCACAAATTTGCATCTAATTTAAGGACAGAAAGACTCATTGAAATGAATACAAACTGGAGTATAGTAGTCTGCAGTGTTTGTCTTTCCTGTGGGGCAAGAGGGAAACCTAGATTTAAGTTCAGATTTGGAGGACGATGCTATGGAATCCTGTGTTGTTTGGAATGCTGTTCTGGGGCACAGTTTTGCAGAGTGAACGATATGATCCACAGACAGAGCAGGAAATAGCTTGATGACCTGTGAAGTGCCTACTGATAAGCTCAAGATCAATCACGGACCAATCCAGCTTCAAATTAATACGTTGGATATAGAGAGCAGCTTTGGCTGAAAAAGATTTATGGTATTCATAGAAAAGCACACCACCGTAGGTGAGGGCTAAATCTGAGATAATAGCCAAGTAGGTATCCAGTTCAACACGTCTCTCTGGAAATATTTCACATATGGTGTCCCTGTATACGCCAAAGGCAACATTAAATTTGGCTAAGGTTAGACTTTTAGAGAGCCTGGGGTCACACACTTTCAAGACTATAGACACGTCACCACAATCTACTATATGTGTGTCTATCAGTCCAGAAGCGCAGATTAAAATTTTAACAAGATTAATGTCTTTACCTGCTAGTATTTGGCTGCGGAGGCTTGGTGGAATTGCTGCTGCTGCAGGGATGAAAGGTGTGCCACTGACAGAAGCTGGGAGAGCTTTAGCCAGGGAAAAGCGATGAGTGACGTCGTCGATGACGTCACGGGAGCCCGATGGGGATGCCGGAGTGGTTAAGTGGCAAGCCGAGTAGATCGCTTGGGAGTTTTCGAGCGCCATTAACCTACTACCCAGCTTATCGATGGAATCTTTCATTTCCATAATTGCTGCGACAACCGGATCGTTGTTGGAAGAAATGCCTGGGTTTTTCTTTTTTGCTGGAGGTGGTGAAGGTGATGCCTCGACATTATGATGTTTTCGCTTTTCTGTGGGGCTGATGTTAGGTCGGAGCTGTATTGTCTTGGGAGGATAAAAAGAACTCAAATAGCTCTTTGTGGGATGCACTGGTTGGAGGAGATATTTGTTCTGATGAAGAGAGCTTCCAGTATCTGAGAAACTGGGCAATTGGAGATGGAAGCGTGCTTTAGCGCGAGGTGAGCGCTCCGGCGGGTTTTGCTCGGAATACTGACATTTCTACTTGAGTGTACTGGTGGGGATTTTTGGATCTCTTGGCCATTGTCTTGGTCATCCCCAGAATCTACCAGGGAAACAACTTCTTCTGGGTCGGAGGATTCTAGAAGAGACATGTCTCGTCGAAGGAGAATTAGAAGGAGGGTAGAGACTGCGAGAACAGTGGAAAACTGCATGGATAATTGGCTGCGCAGAATACCATATACCACTGTTGTTGGACTGTAGTTGAAGCTGTAGAGGTGAGTGTCTGCTTATAAATGATTTGACAGAGGGTTAACAACTCTTGATTGGTCAGGGAAGAGGCGTGTCGGGAACCGGGCATATCGACCTGCACCGCATAGAGTTTCCTAACTGAACTAATAGGATATTAGTTTTTAATTACCAATGCCGTTGTAGAAATTCACTATTCATAGTCAGCCATAACAGAGACTATTTAGCAGAGACGGGCCACTTCTATTAAAATGAATTGGAGAAACTGGAACACCCAACGGACAATGGATGTAGAAAGTCCCGCCTTAAAAAAAGAGCCAATCACCTTTCAGATAAAGACATGGCCTGGTAATTAACTCGCTAAATAAGCCAGGAAATTTTTTATTTTATTTTTGTGTAATCTGATGTAAAGAAGCACAATTTATGATACCAGTGTTGTCAGATTTTACTGCTGATTTGAAATATGATCATGATCTTGACCAACTGTTTTGGAGATTTCGGTCTTTCCCCATTCAAGTAAATAGGACCTGCTCTTGTATTCCACTTGTTTACAGAAAAACATCTGCCGGAGAGCATTCCAAAGATGGCTGCTGAGTGGACTGACTTGCTAGACAGACTTTGGCAATAATTAATTTAACCCATGAGTGAAAGTGTCCAATAACAAGGGTGGTTACTGAGAATTATGTAGCCTTTACGAGCTATTTTTTCTAAATACATCGAATTGTTAGTGCTTGCTGTTTCGGTCTTATACATTTCTGTACATTAGCAACCATTTGATGCATGTTGTACATTTTTACATCATGAAAATAGCTTGTATTTGACCAAAATTCCATTATCGTCAGGAAGCTAACTGAGTATTATATTGTCAAAATAAAAGTTCCTCAAGAAATATGTATGAATGAACCTGGCGTTGTGTGTTTCCTGTTCTTTCCAGCAAAGAACAAAGCACTTGAACTCGACATATTCGTAATTACCACTTCAGAAGTGGGAAGTAGGATGATTTCGAAAGCACATGCAGACAGCATAATTGAGTAGTATTCAGCTGGTCATCTGATCCTAACAATGGCAGCCTTCATGAGGAGACCCTCTCAATGTAGAATAAATCAGCTTTTCTAAGGTTACTGATATAACTATATATCAGTTATATCTTCATCTCATGTGAATGGTCATGATTTTATACATAGGTTTCAAATTATAATTTTTTGGTTTATTAGGAGTAAATCTTTTTAAATGAGAAAAAATTACTGAGTGCACCTGTAAGGATACAACCAGTAATTTAATGAAAAGCTATGGGCCACAGACAGAGCCATTTGTGAGTGACTTAAAGACCCCTGTTGGAATAACCTTGAGTAAAGAAGGTTCTTTTTGTTCCTTTACAATAACCTACATGCCTTTGTATCATTTCAGACATTTAAAGATAAGTCACACCAAAAATAAATCACATATCCAGATTAGAGGTTGAACTTTACAGAGCTTCAGTAGAACTGGTATAGACAGTGGGATGAGATGCTTTGATCTACAACT
This sequence comes from Myxocyprinus asiaticus, assembly GCF_019703515.2. NCBI lineage: Eukaryota > Metazoa > Chordata > Actinopteri > Cypriniformes > Catostomidae > Myxocyprinus > Myxocyprinus asiaticus. The sequence continues at coordinate 19,637,985 of NC_059388.1, forward strand.
TGAAACTCCTAAAGCTCTTTACTGCAGTTCAACCAATATGCAAAAACAAACAAAAAGGAGGTTTAAAAATTACATTTATCCTTCCAACAAGAAGGCATGACCCAGATAATCTAAGCATCAGAGACAGACCAATAAGTAACCATTCAGTCGGCATTACAACGTACACGTACAGACCCATTTCCCTATCATGCAAAATGTTTGCCAATAAGCGTATAGAAACATACCTAGATTTCCAACGAAGCCGAGAATCCCAGACACAATTGGTTTATTCTACACACCCCTGTGCTACACCGTTTTTCGGACGGGAGCAGAGCAGCGGTCCAATCACAAGGCGAACAGTGGACTGCATGCAATTGATTGGGCCACTTCAGCACGACAAGCCCCGGATGTAATAGGAAGCGCTGTTTAATACAGCGCTGATTCAGCGCACTCTTTTGTTATTGGCTAGAGTGTTTTCTGCAACCAATCAGCGCAGGAGTTCGCAAAAAGCGGTTGATGCGCCGCTTGAAGTCGCGGTGCAGCCAGTGGATTGTCGTATTGGGCACATCTTGCCACGTCCCCAAATTTGAGAGACCCTGAAGTCCTTGTCGTTAAAAAGTGGTGTCATCCTGCTGCACTACACAACCGCATGTTTCATCTTATCCTCTCGCAATGTAAAGGTGCCCGTGTAGTGTGCACAGCACATAGCAAACAGAAATGATGATAGATTTTTGTATGAAAGGTGATGAAAGGGTATCAACCTAATCATAATTTAAAGTAATTAGTTACGGTCAACAGTACACCACAGTACAGCACTCTTCTGATTAAGTAGTTAGTAGTTATTATAAATGCAATAAAGCTTTCAATACGCGATGCTTTTAGTTTTCTAAACTGATTACTGCCATCTGGTGGTCAAAATCATGAAGCGCATCTTTAAAGCCGCTGTGTCCCGTTACACCAGCTGATTGTACGTGGTTTAACGGGTTATGGAATAAGCAACAAAGTCATTGTCAACGTTATTAACCCTTAAGTGCCAGGGTGTTTCAACAAACATTATTACATACTCAGGTCTTTAGAGACCTGGCACATATATCTATGACAAATGGATCTACAAAATGCCCAGATTGTGTCAAAATTTCAAAACATTTTCAAGACAACAAGAAAATAATAGAATAAAATATATTATGATATATTATGATGTTTTTTTCTCAAACATCAAAGAGATGATGCAACAAATACAGAACAGAATTCATTACTTCCACACAGAAACACATATTGAGCTACACATAACACATAATCTGCAAACAAGTTACTCATATGTATTTTCTCAGGCACTTTTTGAGTCTAAATAGACGCAAAACTTACATAATTTCAGTAGTACACCCAAATGACAATAGCCAAATCATAATGTTCACGTGTTACACTTGCTATAGTTTACTTCCACGTTGTGTCTTCATTAAATAGCAATGTCAAATGTAAATCAAGTCAATCACTGACACATAAGTGCCACCTTGAGTATGAAATAGCATGTATAATATGTATGTGGACACGCATATGGGATACTCATAATTCACCACTGTCAAACAGAAAATCAACTTGATATAGTAGTCATTTGTATGAACATAGTACTCATTTGTCTTGTAATAAACACATAAATGTATATCCTGTGATAGTAAACTTATATAGATATAAAATCATCATAAAAATATGATTTAAGGATGTGCAATAAATAAATTAATTAATTAATTTAAAAAAAATGACGCTATTACATATCTAGGGTCTTTAATGACCCTATTAACTTGTGGCACTTAAGAGGTTATAAATAATAGATTTTTTTTCCTTTTTTTTTTTGTGCAATGTTTTCTCTTTTTTTTTCTCTCTTCACTATTCAGAAAAGCAATGTTGAGGAATACTAAAAAGGTGTGTAACTCCAAAAAATGGATGAGGTACAGGGGGTGTAATGAGGTCCTGGGCCACTCAAGACCCGAGGTATGCAATAAAGGGTAATACTAAAGTAAATTAAATCATTGCATATTAATTAATACATGATCTTCACTGTGTTGGTTGAGAAAAGCACTGATTTGGCAGAAAATGTGTTTCTGGACTGTGCCAGGGAAATGCAACTTTGTTAATCATCTAATTGAGCAGCTAATTAGTGCAAATGAATGCTAATGAAATCAAAGTAAATCCGTCGGCAGAACGTATGACCTAATTGTTTCGGTAGAACATTTCTATTATGTAAACATGCAAAGTTAATAACATCAATCCACATTGTAGATAACCACATGGTGTAGTAAAGCGTCATAACAAAGAGGCTTAGAGACGTGCGCGTGCGCGTATCGGGGGACGCTGCATTTCTCACCAAGGTAACGCTGCAAGACTCCGGTAACCGAATCTGATCTCACTCAGCCAAGCTTGTAATAAAACCACGTCTTTTATTTACGTTCCGGTCTTTGCACAAGTCACCTTTGGCTCGGACTCAGTATGCCTGTCCATTTTAAGGTAAGTTGTTCAAGTGATAAACCAGAGGTGGTATTGGTTATAATACGTGATATAAAAATAGAGGAGATTCGAAGGTGCACGCGCTTGTGTGACGTCATTTGTTTAGGACAAGTGAGCGCGCGCTGCAGGTTGCTGCAATGGTTTCAGTTTGAGATTTGTTTTGGGGTGCTAAAATTTAGGTAACCAAAGACATATTGATTTGCGGACATATTCAAATAAGAATCCTAGAAATGTTACGCTTTGCAGCAAAGAAAGTTAAATCACATGTTTTGGTTAAGAAGCGAGTTGCACAGTGAACTTCGATCTTAAAGTTACTGCCGGTACTTCCTGCTGTGTGTTGAAGAAGAGTACACTGGTGGATTAATAGGGATCGAGATCATCCTATTTCACTTTAGATATATTATTAAGCAGGTTAATTATGGATTAAGCATTGGTTTCTTATAAATCACAGCTCTGTAACTTCCTAAGCCTCTGATTTGAATACGGACTGATCGTATAACGTACCGAATGCAAATTTGGCTTTAATTATGGTATTATGTATGCTTGTTTCTTGAATATTCTACTTCAAATAGGGAATCAGCGAGTATCGAAATAAATACAAGAGTCGAGCAACACGATCTAGGAGCGATTCTCCGCATCGCAGGATGCGACAGGCAGGACTTCGCTCTGACCAGTCAAGTATGTGTTCATTCATACCCATACTCATATTCATTTGATCAGTATTGATAATGCAGTTGAAACAATATGATTACTGTATGATCTACATGTGATAGATAGATAGATTGATTGATTGATCAATTTTAATTAACATGTAATTGATAGATAGATAGATAGATAGATAGATAGATAGATAGATCAATTTTAATTAACATGTAATAGATGATAGATAGATAGATAGATAGATAGATAGATAGATAGATAGATCAGTTTGAATTAACATGTAATAGATGATAGATAGAGAGATAGATAGATCAATTTGAATTAACATGTAATAGATAGAAAGATAGATAGATAGATAGATAGATAGATAGATAGATAGATCAATTTGAATTAACATGTAATAGATGATAGATAGATAGATAGATCAATTTGAATTAACATGTAATAGATAGATAGATAGATAGATAGATCAATTTGAATTAACATGTAATAGATGATAGATAGATAGAGAGATAGATAGATAGATCAATTTGAATTAACATGTAATAGATGATAGATAGATAGATAGATAGATCAATTTTAGTTAACATGTAATAGATGATAGATAGAGAGATAGATCAATTTTAATTAACATGTAATAGATAGATAGATAGATAGATAGATCAATTTTAATTAACATGTAATAGATGATAGATAGATAGATAGATAGATAGATAGATAGATAGATAGATAGATCAATTTGAATTAACATGTAATAGATGATAGATAGATAGATAGATCAATTTGAATTAACATGTAATAGATAGATAGATAGATAGATAGATCAATTTGAATTAACATGTAATAGATGATA